>NW_023144632.1:4790448-4850575 GCF_012932325.1 Thrips palmi | reverse complement strand
CGGGGAGGGGGAACCCCCGCCCCTCCACGCCCCTCCCCGCCCCCCCCCGCCCCCCCCCGCCCCTCCACGCCCCTCCCCGCCCCTCCCCCCCCCCCCCGCCCCCGGTGCGGACGGGTGAGCGAGTCTCGGAGTCACCGGCTTGCTGCTGTCGCCTGGATTATGCCGCCCTGGAAGCTGGCTGCGCTGGAAGCCGAAAGTCGCCGAAGTAGGACCATATTTACAAAACTGCCGGGCCCCGCGGGGAGAGGAAACTTTGGGCCCACTCCTCAGCAGCCGGTGGCACGGCGTGGCACGGCGTGGCACGGCGTGGCACGGTGCGGCGCGGCGCAGGGAATGGCCTGGAAATCCACACCCCGACACTGTCGACTGATTCCGAGGGCCGCCTTCGTCGCTCTGTCTCTCTCGCACTCGTGGGGCGTCCCGTGTACACTGTTAAAAAAATTACTGAAAATTAATAATTTTTTGTAAGAAGTCGATTTACTTACATTCAGTCTGAATTTTCATACCAAAACTTTTCATACTTCGCGGTCTGAAAGTTTCAGACGACGTTAGTCTGAATTTTCAGATAAACATGTTGTATGAAAAATGATACCAGTCGGTCTATTTTATCAGACTAAGTTGTACGAAGACATTGAACAGTCGCACTAAAAAATGCCACTCTGAAGAGTAGAACACAAATCGGCGAACTTTTGCCATCGGTTTATCGTAAACGCTCAGCGGATCGTCTCGGCTCAAAAATTAGGTACACGGCAGTAGACTCCTACTTGCAAAGGTAGTAAAGAGGCTAGAGGTGACTGCTGAATTGAGAGGGAGAGTGGCCTTAGCCCAACCACGCGCCGACCCGTGGCCACGCGCGAGAGTGAAATTGTATTCTTTGTTATTTAGCTTATACTGCACTTATTAACCTGAATCTTGCTTTGGTGCGCTCATGGGTGATTCCACGCCAACTGAGTCAGTCACAAAACGGCATGGTCTCGGATCGGGACGAAACTTACGCAAATCGTAGGTCTAGTAGTGGGATGACTAAATCCAAAAGCGTTTGGCCGAAAAATATCTAGAAGCCGAGATATTGAGAGGTTAAATATGGTGCCGGGACAGCGACACGGAGACAGTTTTTCGTTCACAGTTTCGGTAATATCCATCGGATCGAGAAACCAAGCATACCGTTGGAAAGAGGAGAAAATTTCACAAAAAGTACTTCCTTTACTTTCTTTTAAAAAGTAAAAATAGTGTTTGATACGAAATAACCTTACCTTTGATTTATCGTAGAAAGTTAGTTGCACCACCAAATTTGCTGGGAAACGTCTTAAAAAATTCCCCGTGAAACAAAGATAAGAAAAAGATCAACCACAAAAAGTACTATCTCTCGTTCCCGAGATATCTGCATTTAACTATCTTGAAGTAGCATTGCGAGTTCAAGCTCGCGCGGCGGACGAGGTATGAGAAATCCTGCGGCACACTGAGTTGTTTACAACCGTTGCATTTGTGATTTTGACCGCATCCACAGCTATGTCCGCCTCACACACTCTTCCTTGCACGTTTCGTACGCCACTTTGTCAGTATTGTGGCTCAAAATGTACGTTTTGCTCTAATTCGGGTCATTTAGCGACGTACCTACTGATGCGCGCGCCGCAGGATTTCTCATACCTCGTCCGCCGCGCGAGCTTGAACTCGCAATGCTACTTCAAGATAGTTAAATGCAGATATCTCGGGAACGAGAGATAGTACTTTTTGTGGTTGATCTTTTTCTTATCTTTGTTTCACGGGGAATTTTTTAAGACGTTTCCCAGCAAATTTGGTGGTGCAACTAACTTTCTACGATAAATCAAAGGTAAGGTTATTTCGTATCAAACACTATTTTTACTTTTTAAAAGAAAGTAAAGGAAGTACTTTTTGTAAAATTTTCTCCTCTTTCCAACGGTATGCTTGGTTTCTCGATCCGATGGATATTACCGAAACTGTGAACGAAAAACTGTCTCCGTGTCGCTGTCCCGGCACCATATTTAACCTCTCAATATCTCGGCTTCTAGATATTTTTCGGCCAAACGCTTTTGGATTTAGTCATCCCACTACTAGACCTACGATTTGCGTAAGTTTCGTCCCGATCCGAGACCATGCCGTTTTGTGACTGACTCAGTTGGCGTGGAATCACCCTCATGCCCTTTCAGACAATCATTTGGAATAAGTTTGTAACAAAATATTCGCAATTTCGCCTTCAAGTGGCAATTTTAGCTCCAAAAGATCATCCATGCGACACTAGCGCCACCTAGCGGATAGAGCAATAAGTGTCCATTTCGGAGCTCTGAAACATTCTATATGCTTTTACGACACTAAACGTAAATATTATTTGAAATACAACAGTAGTATTGTTGAAAGTTCTGAGAAAATCGAAAAATGTAAACAGGGGACGGGGTTTTTTCACTCGTTTTCCGATTTCACAAGTATGAATTTAGTTTTCGGACGACAATGTACAAACCTTAATAGCCATCGCTCTAAATATTCAGACTTGCTAGTCTAAATTCAAATTTTGGACAACAGGTCAAACTTTTCAGACCGTTGGTCTTAATATTCGTACCATTTTATGAATTTACGATTCAGACCACCAAGTAAGACGAAATCAGTCTGAATTTTCATATTTTTTTTAACAGTGTAGGTGCGAGAGAGACAGAGCGACGAAGGCGGCCCTCGGAATCAGTCGACAGAGTCGCCGTCGCGCCAGTCGTGCCTTCATCCAGGCCCTCTCCTCTCCCCTTGACAGCGAAGTAGCAACAAAGCCGCCGACCTGCGGGCCTGGGAGTGGCAAGTGGCGGCCGAGGACGCCGTCGTGCCGCCCCGAGTGGGCAAATTGCCCCCGGGCCTTAGGTGGGCAATTGGAACTGCCGGACTCGCCCGGGCTGCGCTTTGGGACGGCGCGATAAGCGGCGCGGCGGGTTGGACGTCGGGCCGCCGCGCTGCCGCCCCGCCGCCCTGCCGCCCTGCCGCACTCCAACTTGGAACGAATTTGCGTCCATTGTTTCGCTGGGGCTGGGGCGATCCCCCGCTGCCCTTGGCAACCCGGGAAGAATGACAGAGGGTGGTAATCCAGGGCAATAGTTTGCGGTCCGATAAGTTATGCCAATTGGGGCAAGTTGGCGGGGCCGCGCAGCAATGACGGACTCCTCACGGCCTCACTCCCACCAGCGCTCTTGCCGGCGTCTCTCTCGCACTCAGGCGGCGCCCCGTTGGTGCGCGAGAGAGACGTGGCGACGAAGCACAGTTCGGAATCTGCCCTCAGCGCGGCGGTCGGCGGCGGCGTGGACTCGGCCCAGGCCTGACGTTGGCGCGGCCGTGGCCTGAGGGGGCTGGGCGGACTGAGGGGCCTGGTGGAGGCCGGCATTGGCACCACCCCATGGGAACACCCATATTCCTTCCACGTAGAATCTCTGTGGACAAGGTGGATACGACCACGTGGATTTATCCACCTGTTATTAATATGTCATCAACGTTGAATTCAAAGCGAACAATCAATGTGGACTCTGACCCCTGGTTTCAACGTTGATTACTGATGTGCAATTCTATGTGGATTGGAGGCCTTCTATTCGATGTGTTTTGATGGGTGCACGATCGACGTGGATAAAAACATTCTCTATCCATGAGGTAATTCACAGGCATTCGGAGAGGTGGAACACCACACTACGCATCCACGTCGACTCTCAGTATGTCTTGAAATGTAGATCACACCGCGTTGGATCCACCGGGCGTTTTAGGTGGTTGAGAGACGTGTTTAGGAACATGAAGTTTCAATATGGTTAGATGGTGCTGGCCCGCATGTGGGCCATCTGGGCCCTATTCTACACGATCTCGATGTCGATCATACGTATCCAAATTCATTGAAACAAAGTCGTCTCTTTATGCCTGATTCATCTGAGTAGATTCGGACGCTTCCACGTGGATTGAATGAAGATGAGTGAAGACCTTGGAACTCGATTAGTTTTAAAAGCTGCCGACAGAGGGCCTGCTGATATTCTTGTCATTCCTTACCCTCTCGGCCTGCTAGTAGGATGCCAATTCACCATATCCCAGAGCTAAATAACAAAGCACATCGGGCAGCTCCAGAGGACTTCGCAGTCTTTGGACGAAATGTCTCGGTCATTTCATTTTTAGACATCCTCAAGGGAGTTAACCTTGAGGGCTTCCTGCCAAAAGTGTTAGGAACGACCGATATGCGCCTCGATGTAACATCGATGGTGGGTGGATAAGGCGAGTTAGGGTAAGGGATGTCCCCATGGGCAGCAGATGGCCGCTGAAGAATCAACATCGATGTGATGGGGATCGCGAATTTTCTGATATGAATTCTATGTGGATAGCAGGTTCAAGAGTTCCTATCAAATCGACATATCTATCTCTTATCCACGTGGAAATTACATTTCGATATGTCTGGATCCACGTGGAATCCACCTATACTCGAGTACCGCTATCCCGTGGATGATCGACTCGATCATCCACGTAACATCCACGTCGTTCCTCCACATCGATTCCACGTGAATTCGATATGGGTGTTCCCATGGGGCACCGGCCCTCTGCTTCGCCGCCCTCAGCCCACGCAACGCGACGCGACGCCCCGGGCGCCTCGAAGAATGTCCGGCCTTTTTTTCGGGAGTGTGGTAAAAGTTTCGTACCGACAGCCCCTTTCCCTCCCTGTCCTCTCTGCGCGACTGCGGACGGGACGGCCGGCCTCATCAGGAGCTCATTAATTACGGGGATGGCTGCGGAATGCCGCGCTGGCCGCGCCGAGCGGCCGAGGTGTGGCGGTGTTGTCCAGGCCAGCCACTCGGCCGCACTCGGTGGGCTGCAGCGCGCGGTCGGTGCGGCGGGGCTGGTGGGGGCGGCTACACGGCAAGGCCTCGGCGTGTACATCCAGAGCCCCACTTAATCTGGGATTAAATGGTGAGATGAGCTGGCTGAGGCCGAGGCTGGGGCCGAGGCTGCAGGCCCGGCTGGGGCCCTGAGAGGCCCGGCCCTGAGAGGCCCGGCCCTGAGAGGCCCGGCCCGGGGGATTGCCGGGAGTGGCGTAACCCGACCTCATCTCCTCGGACGGCCTTGTGTTTGCAGGGATGCTGGCGCTGCTGCTGCTGCTGCTGAGCGGCGCGCTGGGCGACACGGTGAGCGGCGCCACGGGGCGGCCGGTGGACGCGGCCGTGGTCGGGCAGGGCGCCACGCCGGGGATGGTGAACGACGCCCCCGCCGCGACCACCCGGGTGCCGCTGTCCGACAAGCTGGGCGTCGACGAGGGCGACGACGCGCTGGCCAGCCAGGCCGACCCGGACCCGTACGGCGTCAGCAACACCATGGGCACCAAGGAGCGCCTCGACCTCGTCAAGAAGCTGCTCAAGCAGGAGCCCCTCATCGACGGGTAAGTCTCGCTGCGTGTGACAGCCAAGTGCGCCTCGAACGCGTTACTCAGTGGCACTCTTGTATCCCCAGGCACAACGACCTGCCCTGGAACATCCGCAAGTTTGTGCACAACCGCCTGGCGCGCCTGCAGCTCGAGGACCTCCGCCAGGGCCCCGGCCCCTGGAGCCGCAGCAAGTGGAGCCAGACGGACCTGAGCCGGCTGCGGGCGGGCTTCGTCGGCGGCCAGGTACGCAGCACCCGTAAGCACAGCACCTTGCGGTGGGGTGGTTTCCAATGTCCGGGGTCACCGGGTCTTTGTTTGCCATGCTCCCAATCAACGTGATGGGGCGCGAGAGTGGTCAGTTCGACGTGACTGCAGTCAGAGAACGATGTAACCTGTAATGCGCAGCCCCGGTCCGCGACCGCGACACACATGGCCTGTTTGAGCGATGTACTATGCAGTGCTGCGCCCCTGCGCCGCTGCGAGGGGAGGGGAGGGGAGGGGAGGGGGAGCTGACTCGGTCCGATTCCACATCATCCACTGCAATGCGCACGGGCACGGTGACCAGCGCACAGCCAGAGGCACAGACGCACACGTACACACACACTGCACACAGACGCTCACACGCGCAGACGCGACACGCGCGCTTGGCCGTGAGTACGCCGAGTTTACGTGCACGCGGAGCTGCGTCTGACTTCGCCACCCCATCCCCAAACACCGCCGCCGCCGACGCGACACGAAAAAGTACAACAGGCATGAGGAAAAAAGGAATCAAAGAGTTACTGAAAAGTGAAAAAAGAGTAAAACTGCTGTTGCTTTTACGCGGCGCGCCGACTCATGGCCTGCCACGGCAAAGCATGGACTCGACACAGGCAGCGAGTGTTGACGCTCCGCACCTTTGTAACGAGTTGCGCACATTGCGGCCCGATGCCTGAATGGGACGCGCTTCCCTTCGCGGCCTCGCTTTGCATCCCACAGTAACGAGTCGGGTCGCGTTGCTTCGCGTGGCTTCGCGTTGCAGCGGACCGCGTCGGCAGCCAGGCGCAGCCAGGCCCGGCTCCCATCAATCTGAATCTGAATGGCGACTCGTTACCGCCCTCGTCTTGCCGCGGGAAAAAGCATTGCAGTGAAATGCGCCAAACGAGTCAGCAAACATTTTTCTGAAGATCGCCGCCCACCGACGCGTGGGATCGGGAAATGGTGGCCATACCTCGCACCGCCAGCCCGCCGTGCTGCTCCCGGTCTGCGCTGCGACGCCCTCGCAGTGGGCCAGAAGGCCAGTGGAGGCGGACAAAACTCTGGACGCGCTTTGAGCTCCAGAGTCTCTCGATGGGACTCGAACTGAACGTGTGACCCGAGGGACCCGAGGGAGTGTTTACTCCGGTGAACCTTGTACAGACTACTTCCTATTACGGGGTATTACACTTGTATTACGCATGTATTACGCCTCAATTTCATTGAAAAATGACATTTTTTGATCCTTTGGTCCCAAAATGTATTACTATTACGCGTCCCGACTTTTGTGTACAGGGTATTACGCAAGTGTTTACCCCCTCGGTGTGACCCCACCAATGGATTGCCCTCTGAATGAGGAATCCATTGGTGGGGGCCACACGTTTGTTTCGCGGTCTGTTTAGCGACTCTGGAGCTCAAAGCGCGTCCAGAGTTTTGTGTCCGCCTCCACCGGTCTTCTGGCCCTCTGTGCGGCGGCCCGGCCCGTATGGAATTGGAAATCTGGAAACGGTCTCTTAGAGGTCTTGTTCTCGTCTTCCCGGGAAGACGAGTTAGCGAGCACGGCCAGACCGATTGGAGACTATAAGTAGACCGATGTAAGACGAGTGCCAGACGAGAACGCGGTCCGTGCAGCCGTCTTCCTCTGGTCTTCCTGCAGTCTGACCGTGGTCTGTCTGCCGTCTGGATTTGGTGCCTTTCCAGACCAGATCCAGACCAGATTCAAACGAGATTCAGCCGCCTACATAAAAACAAACACGCGAGTGGCGGACACTGCGTATCGAACACAGACTGTCCGCGTCGGAAACCGGTGCCCCATGCCGCTGGGCCAGAGCGACATGGTTGAAGAGGGGGCCGAGCGGAGCCGTAGTGTATCTGATTCGACCGGCTGGGTGGAAAGAGCAAGTGCCGCCCGAACTCTGAAGTTCTTCCCGTCTTCTAAAACAACGTCTCCCCCTACATCGCGCTCTGTGATCGCGGTTACTACTAAGGCGCAAATAAATATTGTTACGTCCCTCCTACACAGACGAACCTCTGAATAGAGTGCGTACGTAGTGTTGTTGACTAGAAGACGGGAAGAACTTCACTAGTCAACAACACTACGTACGCACTCTATTCAGAGGTTCGTCTGTGTAGGAGGGACGTAACAATATTTATTTGCGCCTTAGTAGTAACCGCGATCACAGAGCGCGATGTAGGGGGAGACGTTGTTTTAGAAGACGGGAAGAACTTCAGAGTTCGGGCGGCACTTGCTCTTTCCACCCAGCCGGTCGAATCAGATACACTACGGCTCCGCTCGGCCCCCTCTTCAACCATGTCGCTCTGGCCCAGCGGCATGGGGCACCGGTTTCCGACGCGGACAGTCTGTGTTCGATACGCAGTGTCCGCCACTCGCGTGTTTGTTTTTATGTAGGCGGCTGAATCTCGTTTGAATCTGGTCTGGATCTGGTCTGGAAAGGCACCAAATCCAGACGGCAGACAGACCACGGTCAGACTGCAGGAAGACCAGAGGAAGACGGCTGCACGGACCGCGTTCTCGTCTGGCACTCGTCTTACATCGGTCTACTTATAGTCTCCAATCGGTCTGGCCGTGCTCGCTAACTCGTCTTCCCGGGAAGACGAGAACAAGACCTCTAAGAGACCGTTTCCAGATTTCCAATTCCATACGGGGGGACGCCGCGCTGCCGCCCAGCAGAGTGCCGCGCCCGAACCTGTCTGTCGCCTTGCTAGGACGCCGAAACAAACTTTCGGTTCTCCCTGTTGGCAGTTCTGGGCGGCGTACGTGCCGTGCGAGTCGCAGTACCTCAACGCGGTGCAGCTGACCCTGGAGCAGGTGGACGTCATCAAGCGCGTCATCGCCAAGTACCCGGCGCACCTGCGCGCCGCCACCTCCGCCGACGGTGAGTCAACAAGCACCTATCTTAACTTGGTATCGTCCACAACAACCTATCTATATGCGCTATCGGAGGCAGGTCGGAAAAAAAGAAGGTAGAAAGGTAGAAAAAAAAAAAAGAAAGGCACCCGACGGGGCTGCAGTCTCAGTTGGGCACGCCCGCCCGCCACGCCTGTAGGCACTGTAGCCCCGCCTGGTATGAGGCCTTGAGGACGTCTCCCGGGCCCACCGTTCGCGGTCGCGCGGAGTTTGCCACCAAAACACAGCAACAACTACTTGCTCAAGCGCCGCGAGGCAGCCCGCATATCCACCCCCACGCACACACATACATACACACACACACGCACACACACACACACACACGCACACACGCACACGCACACACACACACACACAGGCCGCGCACGCACACACACACACACACACACACACAGAGTCACGGCTGATGGGGTGCGCCCCAAAGGCGGCCGCCCCACCGGGCGTACGGCTGGCGGGCGCATACATGTATGCATTTGCTTGTGGCGACGCGATGCGCGATGCTTGCGATGCTCGCGATGCGGGACTGCCAGGTAACCCGTCCGCCCGCCCGTCCGTCAAAGTCTCCTCGGAAGGAGAGCAACGTGGAGGCGGCCGCCACGCCGCGCCACGCCACGCCGTGCCACGCCGTGCCTTGCAGCGAGATGAGCGTCTGGATTGGAGTCAAGCGCTGCCGCCCGCCACCCGCCCCGCCCCGCTTCGCCCGCGCAGAAAATTCAAGTGCTTTTATACCGCCGCTGCTATACGGCGCGTAAACATTACGAGGAGACAGCCGGGAGCCGAGCGACAGCGAATCCCCCCCCCCAAGTGAACTGCAGGTGGCTCAAGCAATGCAGGCAATGCTGAAATAAAGGGGAGGGACAGGGAACTGATGACTCCGCTGCTGCCCCATTGGCTGTCTGCCGCGCCAACCTCAAGAGCGCGGGGCGCCGGCAGACCGGGCCCGAACCGGCACACCCTGAAAAGAGATACTCTGGACGGCAGTAAGAGTATTTCATTTCCACGAAGGATATACACTGGGCTCAAGAGTATTTGGTACGACTAGAGTGACTCTAACGACAAGAACCCACTAGGGTGCGTAAGATCAGTAGTTGTGGTCTAGCCTCTCAAGTCGACTCACGGTGCACAGTGGGCCAGAAGACCGGGGAAGGCGGCCAAAACTCTAGACGCGTTTTGAGCTCCAGCGTCGCTTTATGGGACTAGAACTGAACGTGTGACCCCACCAATGGATTGCTCTCCGAACGAGGAATCCATTGGTGGGGTCACACGTACGGTTCGAGCCTTTTTAGCGACTCTGGAGCTCAAAACGCGTCTGGAGTTTTGGCCGCCTCCACTGGTCTTGCGAGAACGCCTGCGAACCGGCGGGTAGCCCACCCCGCGGCACGGCTGTCGAGCGCGTTGCCTACCCCGCCCACGGCAGGGGCCCCGAGCGTGGCGCGCTGCCTACCCCGCCCACCGCAGGCGCTCTGCGCTCATTAAAACTCGCCGCGGGATGGGCCCGAGTCGAACGAACGAGGTCCGCCGCCGCTCCCCCACGTCACTGCAGCGTATTGAATTCCCCCCCCCCCCTTTCCCCGGCCCCCGCGGCGCGATGTCATTGGTCCCATTCACGTAAACGAGGGCTGGCCGGCCCCATGTGCCGCGGCGAGGCCCTCGGCCAGTGTCTTTTCTCTCTTCTAATTCGCAGTGAAATGGCTTTCTCTGTGACGGCCAGCCAAAGGCCCAAAGGCCAGCAGTGGCGGGGAGGAGCGGAACGAAAAGTAAAGTTTCTCTCTTTTTTTTTCATTCTTTTCGATTCGCGTGGAGAGGCAGGGAGGCGTTAGGGGAAGGTGTTCGGGCGCGGCGGTCCGCCAGCAGCTCGAGGAGTGCCTCGCGCGCCTCGCGTGCGTCCGGCTGCGTGTCGCCGCGCCGTTCCACGTCGTTCGCGTCGTCTTCGAGGCGGTCGTTGGCCGGCGTGTATTGAGCGGCCGTGGCGTCGCGCCGCGTGCCGCGCCAGGTGGCCGCGATCTCACCGCGACAAGGCGCGGCCCCGACAGCCCCGCGGACGGCCGGACGGTCGGCGCGTGTCGGGAAATAGGTTCCGGGCCAGAGCCGGTTTAACACGTTCACTCCGAAGTGAAATGAAAGGGACGGGACACGGCCATCAACCGAGATGCGGTAAACAAAACACAAAGAGAGTCGCTCTTGCCACGCCGGCGGCGGCGGGAGTGCGACTGTTTTCTTGGCGACGGCGTTGTTGAGGCCACTGGCGGCGCCGATAGCCTATGCCTGATGAGAATAATATGCGCACAGTTCCGCAAACAAGAACAGAGTTTGCTTGGCCAACGCTCCGGCGGCTCCGCTGCGAGCGGTTGCGAGTGGATTTGTCGGGATGGAGTGGCCCGCGGCCGTAGTCTGTCTCGGAGTGGGAGCTGCTCCTCGCTGCCGGGCTACCTATGGGAACCGCCGGAACCGCCCGACGGCCCCGAGGCGTGGCGCTGTTAGACGCGCTGCCAAAGCGTTCAGACCGATCGGGGAGGGGCGGGGTGGGCCGACACATTCCATGTGACCTCCAGCCAGACTCCGTTTTGTCATGTAAATTGTGTGGTGCGTGCGTCCGTGTGCGTGCGCGGGTTGGGGAGGGGGTATGGACGCGGGGGAAGGTTAGTGGAGGATGTACGTGTGTCTGGCTGCGCCATCGCACAGGTAAACCGACGCGCGCGTCTTTGTGTGTGTCTGTATTATGTGCATTCGTGTGTGTGAGTGCGTGTGTGTGTGCGTGCCTGTGTGTGTGCCTGTGTGTGCGTGTGTGTGTGTGTGTGCGTGCGTGTGTGTGCGTTCGTGTGCGCCGCCGCGTAAACACTGAAAAAACAAATGCGGAGAATTCCGCATTTGAAATGCGGTTTAGGTAAGTGACCGCATGAAGTGATGCGGTCACCTGAATAGCCAGGATTTTGATGCAATTTCACCGCAGGAGTCATGCGGTGTAAAATTTAACCGCATTTCCTGATGCGGTTTCCATTTTGACCGCATGAACAGATGCGGAGTCCTACATTTCATAACAGCCAAACAGCTAGCGGCTGCTACCAACTTTCCGTCTCTTACTGGACAACCAGAAAAGGATGGCATGTACTGTGCCTTCTCATTTACTTCTGATGCTTATCATTGACTAACTAACACATACCTTTGATGTAAATGTTTGTAACGCTGCGATGAGTAAATATCCTGTGTTTGAAACAGCAAGCCATGGAATAATAATTTTGGCTGTATAAAATGTTGATTGACACTGGATATTGTTCCAAATGCAGTATCAAACTATTGTTATTCATCACTTTAAATTATTTTTAACCTCAAACTTCTTGGTGATACTAGTTTCCATGAGCCAGGCTATGCTGCATGCTGGTAAGATTAAACCCGCCGGCTGCTTGACTGAAGAATTGTCTGTGCTGCTGTATTTGAACAAGTCAACGCACACGACGCACTACAGCATTTCTTTGATTGAGGTTATTTCATAATTTCAGGGTCTGAATCATTCCAAACCATTGCAAGAACGTTTTCTAAAGGAATAATCTTTCAAATCTCTGACACTATCACACAAATCAACAACAAAATAAATAAGCTAAACAAAAACAAAGGAGTGCCAACATAAGAAAATAACATCTTATGAGTCAGAAAGTTAACTATAAAGTTGTTCTTTTGTGTGAGTCGTTCATCAAATTTTAAGCTTTAAGAAACAAACCATTCCCTTAAAAATCCCTAAAATACATCCAAAGTTGGTTTTACTTTAACGCTAGCACGTTCCCAAGATCTTAGGTTGGCACTACCATCTTCTTGTTGTTAGGCTTGTTTTGTTGTTCTCTATGAGAGTGTGTGTCTTGAACTTTCTTTGTGTGAAAAAACGATTTTTCAATAGTTGTGGATGTTTTAAAGCATAAAACTATGAATATTACTAAAATACAGTTGTACTGTAGTGCTTCGCATGTGTTGACATGCTTGTATATTGCAGTATTGAAAATATTTGTGCCAAAGCAACCCGGTCACTTAACCTCAACCTTGCCCTGGGCTGGACAACATTGGAAACCTCAGTGCTGTTCTCACCGAAGACTGCCGAGGACTTGAAAGATAAAAAGAATTTTGAATTGTGTTTTCAAATTGTGTGACAATTCATCTCTAAAAAAATGCAGTTTCAATCATTGGTTTTTATTTTTAAAAAAACTACTTAATGAGGCTGATATCGCTGTTAACTTTACGCTCATCTCAGCGTTACAAACATCTACATGACAGGTATGTACTGGTTTCCCAAATAATATTGTTTAAGAAGTAAATGAGATGGCCAAGTAAACGTAACCACTTTGAGGATGGACTGGGAAGGGAAGTTGCCACTGCTGTAAATATCGTGGGATCTTCAAATCCACCTCAACTAATGCGGTCAAAACTGAGACCGCATCAGTTTGGCACACACCGCAGGAGTAAATGAAGTCAATCTTCTCCGCATCAGTTAGTGCGGTCAAATTGATAGAAAATTACACCGCATCAGATTGTGCGGAATCCTCCGCATTTGTTTTCTCAGTGAAGTCCTTGAGGGTTTTGCTGCTCGCCCGCGGCGTTCTTTATGTTGACGCGAGAGACGCAAGGCGAGGCGACAGTCGGCAGCACGGCGGCGGTGGGCCGCCCGCTTTAATATCCGTGAAACGAGGTGCCAGTCTTTTGAAGAACGCTCAAAAGGGGCGCTCGCTTTTTTTTTTTTTTTTTTTTTACCGGGGCATAAGAGAGGGGTGTGTGCTGGAGCATCGCGCGTAGCGTCTGTTACGGCCTGGCGGGGGATGGTGCGCCGTGCTGCGCCGTGCTGCGCCGTGCTGCGCCGTGCTGCGCCGTGCTGCGCCGAGCGGCGTTCGATGAAGCGCAGGAGTGTGGCCAGCTTGCGAACGCTTAGCGGCCACTTTGGCCTAAGCGGATCAGCGCAAGCACCAAGGCCCCGGTACTCCAACGCGCACTAAGGCACACATACGCGCACACACAAACACCAACCACGCGCACACACACGCGCACACACAAACACCACGCACGCGCACTCGGCGGCCGGATTAACGCGCTGGATTTGGCCGCCCCCATTGCCGCGCGGGGGCGGCGGGGGCGGCGGGGCCCGCCAGGCGAGACAGAGGAGGGGGTCAGACGGACGGCGGGGGCACTACACCCGAAACTGGTGGCCGTATTACCCAGCCGCGCCCGCAGGCTGACTCCGAGTGTGGCGGCCCCGTCGGGCTGCCTCTCTCTCGCATCCATGCGGGACGCGAGTGCGAGAGAAACGACATCGCAATCAGTTCACAGCCGCGGGGGGTGCCAGTGCGCGCGCAGCGACCGGGTTGGCCATGCGCCCTGCCCTGCGCCCAGGGCGTTTCCCGGTCCAAAAGTCGTTATGGCATCATTGTTGGCCATTCGAAAATGCAGCGTGACTGGGGCCCAACACGCCTCGCCTGCCCGCACCGGGCCGTCACGATCCAAAAACGACTGGCCGCCTGTGGAACTCGCGGAGCATGCGAAGCCCAACTTACACACACACACATACGCGCGTGCACACAAGCCGCTAGCGGTGCTTATCTCGGCGCATTACTTCGCATAGCTTCGCATAGCTTTTGCAGAAACTCGCTGGATAAAGAGCAGACCGCGGGGAAAATAATGCGTGGCGGGGCCCAGAGAGCGCGGAGCGGAGCGCGGAGCGTGCCGGCAGGGCAGGCGAAGCTGGTGGGGCTGGCGGCTGGCGGGGCTGGCGGGGCTGGCGGGGCTGGCGGGGCTGGCGGGGCTGGCGGGGCTGGCGGGGCTGGCGGGGCTGGCGGGGCTGGCGGGGCTGGCGGGGCTGGCGGGGCTGGCGGGGCTGGCGGGGCTGGCGGGGCTGGCGGGTTGGCAGGGTTGTCGGGGCGGGCAGGGCTGGCGGGGCGGCGGGGCGGGCGGGGCGGGCGGGGGCTGGCGGGGCTGGAGGGGTGGGCGGGGCCTGGCGGGGCTGGCGCCACTGCGGGGAGCACGACGACGCTGGCGGCAGTGTACCGCCGCGCGGGTACAAAGTTTGCCCGCCAAATTTCCCTGCGGTCTTTAGCCTCATTTGGCCACCTCCTCGGCCACACCTCGGCCGGCTCTGCGGCCTGCTGCCGCCGCCCCCTTCCCACACCGCGGCTCCTGCAGTGCGGGCTGATTCCGGGAAGCAGTCGCTCTCTCTCGCGCACGCCTAGTCGTTCCGGAAACAGAGAAACAGAGAGGCTTTGCGGAATCTGCTTTGCCGTTTTGCTCCGGCCAGGGAGAAGGAAGTCGAGGACTTGCTGGGTCAACGCACAGAAAACCAAGTGATTTTTCAGCGTTCACCGCCCCGCGCCCCGTCGCTGGAATAAGATATGGAGTCGGGCCAAGGGGAGTCGCCGCGGGCAGGCGGGGCAGGCGGGGCAGGCGGGGCAGGCCGCTCTGGAAATGGAATTGATGTCGTGTAAGCGCGTCGCCGCCGCTCTTTGACGGCGAACCGGCGGCCAGCCACGGCCTCCACCCGGCCTCCAGCCACGGCCTCCACCCGGCCTCCAGCCACGTCTCCGACCAACCATGGACTCCAAACCATGAACCTCCAACCACAGCCACCACGGCCTCCAACCAGGACCACCAAGGCCTGCAACCGCGGCCGAGGCCTCGCGGACGTCACTTTGACCTCGGCTTTGACGGCCTCTGCGAGCATTAACCGGGATTAGGTTAGATTATAGGGCCGGGCCGCCAGTCCAAGCGGTGGAACGTGAATATTGTGCAGGCCGTGCTGGCCACGGGGGAAAGGCGGGCACTGGCGCACTTCCGCGTGCACGGGCAGCACGGGCCGGCATGGCCCCACTTGGTGCGAAGCCAAGTGACAGTGCATTGCCCCTCCCTCTCCCACCCCCAGATTACGTTGTAAAGCAATTGAAGCGCTGTGGTCGGCGTACCGTGTCGCGCCGAGCCCGGCTCGTACCTCAACGCGACCAATAAAAATCATCGCCAAAAAAAAGAGAATGAGGAACAGAATGAGAGATTTGTTTTCCCGCGGTGGCTCGGATTACCGCTGTTGTCGCGCGACCCGGCGCAGCCACGCTGGGAGGGGGAGGGGGCATTGCCCACTTCACTTCGGGACTTTCCGCATCGCCAGCGCCACTTCATTCCCCCTGTATTTTGTTCTCTCGAGTGTCCGAGCGAGTGCCGCTACAAGGGAAGTTTCAAAAAGGTTTCCACGAGACGCGGCGTGCAGGCCGCTCGTTTTGGGATCAGAGTAGTTCCGCTCACGTCCTGAACATAAACCAACATGTAGCGGGGATCCTCAGATCCGGGCCTCGGCGGCCCGGGTGCTCGGGCGAGGGGGGGAGGGGAGGGGGAGGACGTGCTAGGCCGCGGCGGGGACGGGCGCCACATGATGTAGAGAGAGTATGGCAGATGTTGGGCGGTGAGGCAGGGAGTGGAAGGGTAGGGGGTGGGGGTGGGCAGCATTCGATAAGCTAGACGCGGCCTCGGCGGCCTCGGCGGCCTTCAAGCCGTTCCGGACCGCCCCGGCCGTTCCAGCCGTGCTTCATCAGGCCTGCTTCACAGTGGATCGGCGGCCTGCCCCGCGGCCCCGCGTCCACTTGAGTGACTGTGACAGCGGATGACGACCCCAGCGGGCCGCGCGGTCTTGACGGGCTCGTCGGGGGCTTTGTGGAGGAGGGCTTGCGACATGGCCTCGAGCTAGCGGCCGGCACGGCGAGGCCGGCGGGGCGACGGCGTCCCCGACGGCGTCCCCGACGGTGCGATCGTCTCCGGCAGAGGTGGGCCGGGCCACGGGCCAGAGGGAGTGAGGGTTCCATCTCAATCATAGCGGTAGAAACTGGCCAGCAAAAATCGTTTAAGATAAGATTGTCTTGGGGGGAACGCGCAGATAAGATCTTTTGAATAGGACCCCTCGAAATGAGGAAAGCAAATTTAAAAATTCCAATGCTAATCGCATTGCACGGTGTTCCCGTTTCCATAACTGGTTGAAAATCGAGGAAAACATGACAAGACAACCGCAGCCTTTGAGAGCATGCCAAACAATCCAACCTCAGCAACAATGGAGGGGCAGTTTCAATGGGCGCCTGTTCGTTCTTTCAGCCTCGCGATTTTCGAAAGGGCGCAGACGGCAAGCATATTGGTGCCAACCCACGAAAATTAATTTGATGCGTCGTTTCTGCTACGAACTTTTTAGCAGTGACAGACTTTAAACATGTTCCAACGTTGAGACACCGTGCAATGTGTTAGCATCAGCATTTTCAAATTTCACGGCGTTTTGATTTTTTTAAATGGGCGACTTTAAATTTTGACGGGTGGTACGATGGGACCATGCCGTTGCCATGGAGATTTTTTTTCATGTTTTGACCATTTGCTCAGAACATATACGATTTCTTGTTACTTTGATGAGCCAGGAGGTTTAGTTTTGAGGAGTGGCACATTTTTTATTTGAACCATTTTTTCATATCATTAACGGTTCTCGTTTTCGATTGTTGCAAATTTATGTTTTTCGCGTTTACGGAAAATTTCCACGATGAATTTTCGAAAAAAATTGGAATTTTCGTGTTTTTCATGGTTGAAATAGTTTAGAGTTGTTTATTTGAAAATCGGAGAGGGGGGGGGGGGGAAGAATCCACGGACCTCGGACAATAGGGGTTCTTGGGAACCCCTAAAAATGAAGTGGCTTTGCTCTTCAAACAATAAACGGAACTTTCGTTGTCGGCCTTCCTCCTCGCACTGAGGCGTGGCTGGCGTGACGCTGTGGTTGCTTCTCCCTTCTCGAGCTTCTCGATCGTTTGTCTGCCGCTGCGCCGCCGCGCCGCCGCCCCCAAGTAGCGCAAAGTGCGAGCGAGGGGCCATCCGAACCAATTACTGGCTTCCCCAGGGATCGGCGGGCCGGCCTGGCTTCGAGTCGGCCACTTTGGAGTCCGTGCAGTCCGAGAGCTCGAGTGGCCGCCGAGCCGTGTCTGCGCGGGGAGCCTTGGCCTGGCACTGGGGCTGGCGTAGTGGGCCTCGCTGGCTAATGCAGTGCAGCAGCGACACGGCCCCGGCCGGCCCCCCGGCGCCCGCAGCACAGGTTGCCCATGAGACCGCTCCGCCTCCACGGCAGTGTGCTGGCTGGCTGGCGAGCCCGGGCGGCGTGCAGGAGGCCAGGCGGGCCGGGCCCTCTTCCCCCAGGAAATCAATGTCCCCGCCGCGTACTATCGGTGTATCGGCACGGCGCGACTCGGTGCCGGCAGCGACCCTCGGCCGAGGACCTGGGCCCCAGGCACGTCGTGGGTCAGCCGGGCCGTCGTATGACGCTGAGTGCATTTTCCAATCTCGGAAAGCTGAAGTCGCAATTCAGCGAGTGGCAATACCCGTAAGGGCCTGCTTCGCCCTGGCAGCCCAGGCAGCAGTGGCTTTTCTCCTGTTTCGGAGTTCTGCGATCCAAAAGCGAGAGGTACACGAGCTAGCCGTACTTTCTGCATGCTTCGTGGAAAGGCCGTCATGGTGGTTCCACGGTTTCCGAGAAGCTACGCTACGCTGAAAGATTGAAGGGTGAGAATTGTTAACACATTATTTCCGTGTTGGGATGAGAATCAAAATTCCAGCCAAATTATGGGATTAATTGTTTACCACCCTGAGCTATGATGTGGGGGAGAATTCTGGTTCTCACCACTAAAGAGAGGTGAGATTTTTTTCTGACCTCTAGTGTTGCCTGCTTAATTTGTCACCTGGGAGTTTTCCGGAGTTTTCCGGAGTTTTCCGGAGTTTTCAGATTTTTCCCGATCGAAGTGGGCTGAGCAGTGCACCAACTCGGCTGCTCGATCGGGGGCGCTTCAATAACTCCCTGAGTCCCTGAGCGGGCCGGCGGGGCCACGGCGGCCACTTACGCACGCTCTCTGGGGGCCGCGCTGGCCCCGCGGAACTAGCCGGGACTGCGGGGACTGGGGGGGGGGGGGGGGGCAGCGTCCCTCCGGATCGTTCCCCCTCTTATCGAGTGGATCTCATCAGGCGCCATCGAGACGATAAGGACACGGGTCTCTTAATCGGTCCGGCCAGCGAGTTCGTCGATTGGTGCGCGGCCCGGCCCGCCCCGGCCTGGCTCTGGCACCGGCCCCGCAGGGAGGCGGGGAGGTGGGGGAGATAAAAACAGCAACAAACTTTTACTGGATGGCTCGCAACTTCCGGAATGAACCTATCGGCAGAGCAACAGGGCCGGGCCGCACAGTGGGCCGCCGGGCCGCGGGGCCGGAAAGGTGGTCGCGGAAAATAAGGCGCGGAAAATGGAAAGCGAATCAAGTTTCCCGACGGCGAGGGCTTTCGCGCCGCCATGGCGCGGCCAAGGTGACAGTGTTGTTCTTCCCGCTGTTTGCCCGACGGCTCGGGTCGGTCTCCGCTCCGTGACGACAATATTTGCACGACACAAAGAGCTGCAGAAGCAGCAGCAGCAGCAGCACACTCCCACCCAACTCGTGGGAACGGCGGGGCTGCTGTCGGACGGACCCGGTCGCAGGGAGGTTTGCATCCGCGGAATATTCGACAGTAATGTGGAGTAAGCCGGACAGCGATTCTGCTCTCTGAAAAAATGTAGAAGCTCTGATAAACGAACCTAACCTAACCTTTACTACTTCAATACAAACTTAGAACAATACAAGACACTTAAAGGTGTCAGCTAGCTTTTACTCGAGAGTCCAGGAACCAAGTGTGTATCGTAACAAATGATAGAGGCCGGCTGCCGGGGCGGGACAGTGAGTGCTTGATGCACGGTCAACAATCTGCGCGAAACATCGACAACTTCTCCCCCGGGTACAGCGCCAGCGGCACCGGGCGTAAACAATGGCACCCTCTCCTCGGCCCGGCCTCGCCCGGCAAGGACCAACATCGACACTCACTCCCCTGGTAAAGCACCGGCGGACCGTGCGCACGACGCAGCACTGCAGGCCGCGGTTTTTAATCATATGTTCTAAGTCTTATTTACAATTTTATATACAATCACAGAAATGCGAGCATACTGTCAAAACTAGCACATACGACAGTACCAGACGAGTATCATCTGCTTCCATGAACGTTTCTTGAATGGAGATTTTAAATAATACTATCTTTGGAATGAGCCCATACTACCCCGTAGAAGAAAACCAAACGAGTATCAGCTGCTCTCATTAACGTTCGTTGAATGAGATTTTTTTTACACGCAACGCATAACTTTGATTCAAAATCAAAGTTCTCGGTATCTCTGCGGTATTTTGCGCACGTAAGTACGTATCACCACACGCCCAAAACGGTAGCATGTGGCAAACACATTTAGGCGATTCCTGGAAAACACGGAATTGTTGGCGCGCCCGCCGCCAACGCTATTTTTGTTACTGTTCCCGGACCCGGACTCCTCTTTTGCCCGGAAATATTATTTAATCAACGCCCCACTGTCTGAAAGCAAGCGCGAACGGCACTCTGCATCCAACAGACGTGAGTGTGAGGGAGAGAATGTGGACGAGCACTCTCTCTCTCTCTCTCTCTCTCTCTCTCTCTCTCTCTCTCTCTCTCTCTCTCTCTCTCTCTCTCTCTCTCACACACACACTAAGCGGATGCAGCGATGGCGGTGTTGAGCGAGCGCGACAACGAGGACAGCGCAATGCATGGTTGACAAGGACACGGCTGTGCGGCTCGGAGGGCTTGAAGGGCGTGCTGTTGCGAGAGCATTTGATTGCATCGGCTGTCACGCGGTCCTTCGGCCCTGCCCGAGGCCGAGGCCCTGCTCGAGGCCGAGGCCCTGCTCGAGGCCGAGGCCCTGCTCGAGGCCGAGGCCCTGCTCGAGGCCGAGGCCCTGCTCGAGGCCGAGGCCCTGCTCGAGGCCGAGGCCCTGCTCGAGGCCGAGGCCCTGCTCGAGGCCGAGGCCCTGCCCCTGCGCTCCGCGTCTGCACTCACAGCCTGTCCAGCGCCTGCCCAGCGCCCCAGCCTGTCGGTTCACTGCTCGACGGGGCCGGCCCGCCAGCAGGTACTCGTGAATCAGGTCTGAAAGGCTGAATAATGGATGGTGGGTGGGTGTGCGTGGCTCTTTGAAGCTGCGGGTGAGGCTGGAGTCTCTCTTCGCCTCGCCAGGCTGAGACTGCGCCTCCTCACGGCTCGCAGGGCTCGGCCCTCCGGCCGCTCACGGCCGCCACGCCGTAAGTCTCGGACGGGCCAGCGAGCCTGCTCGGCCACAGCACTGCAGGCGGCCCCAGTTAGCCAAGTTCGAGGCCAAGTTGGCTACTTTGGTAATCGACTGGTTTCGTCTCGTCCCCGCCCCGCCCCGCCCCGCGCTGCGACGCAGCTCATCAGAACCTTATGAATTGTTAAGTGGCTTCGGCGCCAAATCGCGGAGGGTGCGGCCGGTCCATCCTGAGGCCATCCTGAGGCCATCCAGCTAAGCCGGCACCTCACAATAATTGGGTCATGTTTTAAAAATGGCGTCCGTCCATTTCCGGTCGTCGGCCTGGACGAATTGGCCGTCCGGTCGTCGCATCCGGCCTTGGGGGATGACTTGCTTCTGCTCTTGGAGGGCCGCTCCAGAACCCTCACGAGGTTTCGAGACCTAATCAAACCGACGGCACGGCCGCCCCGAGCAAACCCGTGCTCATTGGCCATCACCGGTCGTCCCCGTTCCCTGCAGGGCCCTCGTCCCCGCCGGTCCCCGTAGTTTCCCGTCCCAAACACCGCAGTGGCTGCACTGCGGAGAGCGGAGCGACCGCAGCAATTGCCAAATGAAGTGAAATCCGCGAAAACCAATTGACTGCCACTCAGGAACGTGACGTCACGAATTCTGAACAGCTGTGATTACTTCTTGATCTAATCTGCTTCGTTAACCCGGGGTGACGACGAGGGTTCCCAAAGCGCAACGTGTGTTGCTGCAATAAAATTGATTTAAAACACCTGAAAGACAGCCATGACAGCCGACACGAGTGCTTTGTTTTCGAATCGTAACGAGGAGCGCTCCCCTTGGCGCTCCCACACAACACACGCGGCCTGTTGATGGCTGATGGAGTCAGCATTAATTGAATCCCGCAAGCCGTGGGCGCGGAAATGTTGGTGAGAAGCGGAGAAGCGCGGCCCGATGTGGGTCGCCGGGGTAGGAGACTGGGGGTAGCTGAATTTGAAAGGGGGGGGGGGGCATTTCCATGCTTCTGATCCTCATATAGAGAACCGAAACACCAGACCGAACGCTGCCTGTTCCACCGAGCGCGCTGATGAAAATGGGCGATGCGGCGAAGTTTATTTTATTTTGTTGTTTTTTTGGGGGGAAGTTTTGCGGCGTAGCGTTGGAGTGCGGTATAGTGCGACGACCGCCAATGATTCCCTCGAGAAGCTGCCAAGTTTCTGTTGAGTCGGCGAGAACATGCGTGCGAAAAGCCCCTGCGGTGTGTGCGCGGCAGGGCGTGTAACGGGAGGCAGGGCAGGGGAGAGACGTTTTTGCGGTATGTTTAATCGGCAACCAACACTGTTCGAATGAGGCGATACTTAATGAACTGAACGGGGGGACATCAAGACACGATCGATACCCCCCTGCAACAAGCAGCTATCTACGCTCACTGTCTCGATAACCGACTATCTACGCGCGCTCTCCCGACAACCGGCTATCTACACGGGCTGTCTGGATAACCGACTATCTGCTTTCTCCACCTCGCGAGATTGAATGCTTTTATTTATCCAACCAATTAAGTTGCCCTCGCAAAACCTTTACCAAAACTTGTCAAAAGTTTGTCAAAGCAAGATTAAGTATGGTTTAAACGGGTCGCTTTAAGTGTCATGGAGAAAAATACTTCGTTATACGACAACCCTAACCTCGCTACGATGTTGGAAGTCGGTTATCCGGACAGCCCATGTAGATAGCCGGTTGTCGGGAGAGCGCCCGTAGATAGTCGGTTATCGAGACAGTGAGCGTAGATAGCTGCTTGTTGCAGGGGAGTATCGCGATACTGGCCGGCCATATGTCCAGTGCTGACCGTCGTTCTTACGGCAACAGTGGCTCTTGGTTTCTCATCAGCGGCCATCGCCACACCCGTGTCACAGTGGGCCAGAAGACCGGCGGAGGCGGCCAAAACTCTCGACGAGTTTTGAGCTCCAGAGTCGCTAAATTGGACTCGAACCGAACGTGTGACCCCACAATGGATTCCTCGTTCGGAGAGCAATCCAGCGACTCTGGAGCCCAAAACGCGTTGAGAGTTTTGTCCACCTCCACCGGTCTTCTGGCCCAGTGTGCGTGGCAACGCATCATGCGGAGAACCCACACATAAGACAAGGCACGCTTCCGTGTCCTGTTCCGCCCTCGCGTTTACCCCGGTTCGGACACCGTTTGGGCGGGCGTTCGGCAGGCGTTCGGACGCCGCGCCCCGCTTCGTCGCCCTCTGACCCACCCGGTTGCTGCCGGGACGGCAATTCAATCAGCAGATGAAAAATTGAGGCTCCGCGGCGCGGCGAGGCGAGGAGGCGACGCGTAGCAACGCGAAGTTGGGGCGCTAATGCCGCGCCGCCTTGACCCCCTCCCCTCTCTAGCTGCCCACGGGCTGCCGCCCCCCCCCCCCCTCGCCACCGAGTGCAAAATTTAATATTGTAAGGTATTCTATTGGGTGGGGCGGGGGCAGGGGTGTTAAGACGGTGGCGAACTTCGTCCACCCCGGCGAGCCGGAACGCCTTTTCTCTCTCTTTCCCTGCCTCTCTCCCTCTCTGCCCCTCTTTCCGCTTGTTTTTCATTCATTCCACTCCTACCCTCAGGCAGCGCGTGCGCACCGCATGGTGCGCCATTTACGCATCAACCAAAATAAAACCTACTTAAATAGTCCGAAGGCCAACGATATCGTGCTCACGGACCTGGGCTTCTTTCTTTGTTTTACTGAAATGTCGAGATCACAATAACCTTTCCAATATCACGGATAAATTATGCAAAGTGCTTTTAATTTATTTCCTTATTTTGCTTGAACGCGTCTGAAATTCAAGTACTCGGCATGAACCCACCGTACACCGATCCAATCGAAAAAAAAGGGAGAAATAAAATAAACAACTTTGGCGTTATCTTTGCTTACGTGGTGATGGTTTCAACTAATCAATTTTTTGGTCATTACTTTGAGGTTGAATGGTCCGGCTGGGCGGCCTCACCTCACCTTTTTCGCCTCGCCTTTCACCTCGCCTTGCCTCAGAGAAGAAAGTGAGCTTCGACGAGGGGAGGGACAGTCCGCGACAAATTGATGTGGGCGGCCAGCGAGGGGCAGACCCACTCGAGCGCGGCTAGCGCGGCCAACACAACGTGTGCTTCCAGCACACGTTGTCCTCACTGAGAAAACCTTACAAACTATTTTGGGCCTTACAAAGAAAAGTAGTTTGTATAACAATGTATTTTGAGCATACGTAAGCTTACAAAGAAAATACTTCGTAATTTACGAACTATTTCTTCGTATAACAAAGTATTTTAGTTTGTTATACGTATGCTCCAAATACTTCGTAAGGTTTTAAGAGTGCTGCTCCGCGCGTCGAATGGACCAACGCCGCCAAAATCATAACAATGATTTTTTTCTCTGAGTCTTTTTTTTTTCTTTTCGCCATTGTGTCTGCTCGAGTGTTTTGTCTCGTCTTGATGAGAGATCTGTTCCTTGATGGCAACGCGAGCCCCGACGCAAGGCGCAACCCACACCGCCTCCTCGGGGGCGTGCTCGAGGCGTCCGCGGTGGGGTCAAACCAAGGTGAAACGCCTGGCCTCGCCTGGCTGGCCCCGACACGGCACGGCGCTCCAAGGCGCTGCCCCCGGCCGCCCCAGCCCCAGGTCGGCCCAGGTCGGCCCAGGTCGGCCCAGGTCGTTGGGAATACCCCCCGCTGTAAACTTTCCACGGGCCGGGGTATTGACGGCCTTCATCGGGCAGCGCATATGCCGCGCGGCGGGGCGGACTTGTTGCTCGGAGGGGAGATTGTCAAGTGGCGATATCAACTTCTTGAAAATGACTTGGAGGGCATCGCGGTCGGCGCCGTCCCCTGTCGCCGCGCCGCGCAGTCGCCGCCCGCTGGACCTGTTGCCAGGCCGTGCCCGCCAGGCTGCCCGCCAAGCACGGCGTGGGCGTGCGAGCCGCGAGACACTGCTGTGCGCGGCGCGTTGGCCGGCCGCTGCGAAATCCTAATTTATGTTTCATACAAGGCATCTCTGTAATGCCCGCACCCCGCCCCGCCCCGCCCCACCCCACCAGCCCCGCCCCGCCCCGCTCGGATTGTTCTCCTCCTCCCGCGCGACTTTCTCGCCTTGCCCGTTTCTTCCCTTCTCTCTCTCTCTCCCTCTCTCTCTCTCTCTCTCTCTCTCTCTCTCTCTCTCTCTCCCTCTCTCTCCCCTCTCTCTAGCTCCCACTCCCTCTTTTAATAATCTGCTCGTTTAAGTCGCTGCGAGCATCGCGCATTGTGGCCGCAGTGATCCCCACCCCCTGCCCAGAACGCACCTGCCCACAGAAAATCTTGCCGGTAAAAAAGGCAAAAAAAACAACATAAAATAAACGTTCCCCGCTTTCCACCCGCCGCACGTGACAGGAAGGCCTTTCCTTCGGACGTTTGGCGGAGTGGCGCGTCGTCCTGGCCCGTCCCGGTGGCCTGCATGCCTGCGAGAGACCGTCGAGTCGTAACCGCGTCGGTCTAATTCCATTGCAAACTACTTTCCAGATTGGATCGGCCGCGTGCCGCACCTAGACAGTGAGATGGCGGGGCGGGGCTCGGCTGGGTATGGCGGGGCGGTGTGCACTGCCGTCCTTGATTACAGTGTGGCCGTCGTCCGCCGGTCCGCGCGGCATCGGTGCAGAAATGGAACCGGCAGCCAATGAGGTGAAAGCCCCGGCAGCAGCGGGGTGGCCGCGGGGCGGACGGGCAGGGGACACTGCATGGGCCTCACGGACCCCTACAAAGAAAAGGGGGAAATAGAAAGCGTCGGGCTGGGCAGAGGGAGGAAGTAAGACGAGAGAGAGAGAGAGAGAGAGAGAGAGAGAGAGAGAGAGAGAGAGAGAGAGAGAGAGAGAGAGAGAGAGAGAGAGAGAGAGAGAGAGAGAGAGAGAGAGAGAGAGAGGGCTCAGCTGACGGCAAACTGGGCCAACGGCGGGGCCACGGCGGGGCCGGCAGGCCAGGCCAGGGAAAGAGGTGGAAAGGGGTGTCCGTCGGCACGACACTGGCTGATCCGTTGCCGCTGCCCTTCGCGTGGAGGACGCGCCGCTCTCCCCTTTCAAAGGGTGTGGACCGCGGGGGCGCTGGGCGTGGGCAGCGGAGGGGAGGAGAGGGGAGGGGAGGGAGCGCCCGGCAGGCGGGCCGCGCGCTAACTGCCGTGCTCGGCGGGCGGGCCTTGCGCAGGTCGCGCGGGCGGCGGCGGCCAGCCGGCCAGGCCTGAGCAGCCAGCCACGGCCGCCAGGCCGAGCAGCCAGGCCGAGCAGCCAGGCGAGCAGCCAGGCCGAGCAGCCAGGCCGAGCAGCCAGGCCGAGCAGCCAGGCCGAGCAGCCAGGCCGAGCAGCCAGGCCGAGCAGCCAGGCCGAGCAGCCAGGCCGAGCAGCCAGGCCGAGCAGCCAGGCCGAGCAGCCAGGCCGAGCAGCCAGGCCGAGCAGCCAGGCCGAGCAGCCAGGCCGAGCAGCCAGGCCGAGCAGCCAGGCCGAGCAGCCAGGCCGAGCAGCCAGGCCGAGCAGCCAGGCCGAGCAGCCAGGCCGAGCAGCCAGGCCGAGCAGCCAGGCCGAGCAGCCAGGCCGCGCGGCGTGCTGCTGACAGCGGCAGTAACGGCCGCCAATTGCGCGTGAATGTGATTGCGATACTCATTGCGAACGCGGCGCTGCATCACGCCGGTCTGTTTGACTGTCGGCCGTCCGTCCGTCCGTCCGTCCGTCCGTCCGTCACCTTCGCTCTACACTAGTCAGGAATGTTCATTCCAGGGGCTTCGCCTTCTAATTCCTTTTCATGACGCCAGCGTCAACTTACGGAATCAATATGACAAAAATATAAGTTTACGATTCGTCTGCATGTTCTGCAGTGTCATAATAATCATTTATCAACAAATTTATTTGTTTATGAGGAAACGAGCATTCTGAGTTTGTCAACGTTGCACATCAAACGTTGTTCTCATTTTTAGTTGTTCTGTAATCCATTATCGACGTTCGGTCATAGAACCTTGCTGAGAAGGAAACTGTAGTCGACAACACCAAAACCAAAATACGTGAACTTGTCGAGGTTGTGCAGGTTAGGTTGACTAATACGTCTGCCAGGTCGAGCCGTTGTGAGCCTGCCCAATTTCAGGATACATTTACCGTCGCTGACTCGATATTCACTCGCTTGCACGTTCTGATTCAAATGTTCCCTCTTCCAGCACGTCACTGACTCAACATTGAAATTGATAGACAGATTCGCTTTCAGGTTCTGATTCAAAAGTACCCGCGTTACCAACATAAAGAAATTACGTTACAATGCGTTCCCGTGTGGTCGTGATATTTTAACGAACGAACTGATAGAAAACAACAATTTTATTCTGTTGCTTTGATTTCTTTGTCGATTCGTTTCATTTCTTTTCCTATTCTCCATTTGTTCGCTCTCCGACCGCACATTTACTGTTGTCTACATTGTCCCGTGTCAAAACGGACCGTGTTGACGGTTTTCAGACACCGTGGCTCTGACTCCAGATGGCTCCGCCATTTTATTTAATTTAATTTCTTTTCATTTCATTGGGCGAAGCCAATTAGCCGACAGGGATCAAGCTCCGCAGAAAAGAAGTTCTGCAATGTCGTCAGACTGGAAGCCTTGTTGTCGCAAACTTTTTCCCTCTCGCGCATTGAAAGAGAGCAACGGCAGCGATCGGGGAATAATGTAGTCCGGATCGCAGCTGCGCGGGCTGGGCTCTCCGCTCGCTCCAGTGATGCGACGCCCGGGTATGGAATCGAGTTGAGTCCCGCTCCCCCGCCCGCCGTCCTGCGCCGAGGATTTGGCTGGCTCTCGCTGAGGATTTCGACGCGTCGAAGATTCGCGGCGTCTCGCGAGCAGGCGGCAGCGCGGAGGACGCGACGACGCGGCACATGCTCTCATCTCACTTCCCCCAAGTGCTGCCACCTGATGGCATCGGCACGCGCTAACTCTGTGAACCAAATTTTGAACCAAATTTTAAAGAGAGTGGCGATGTGGGTGTTGTTTTACCGAGTGGTGATAGGGGGCAGGGGGCTGTGGCGGTAATCAGGAAGGGTGCTGACCTGTGATTAGTGTAAAGATCCATGCTCACCGGCTACAGTAGGATATTCAGATTAAGGGTACTTCTGACTTCGATCTGAACTCTGCCGGAAAGTTGCTCAGAGCGGTGACAGAGTGTTTGAAAACCGCGGAAAACCGTGATTTCGACAGACTTTGGACGGCCTTTGCATCTGATCCCAGTAGGAAAATAGTATTTCCTCCACTGGGTGTTGGTCTTCGGACAAATCTCAGGGTGGCATACCTTTGCTTGGTCTCGGACGGACGGAATACCGAACTTGGCCGGGTGGGACGACTTCTCTGCAACTTTTCGCGGCGCGACTAAGAGTGAGGGGAACCGCCGCCGGGCCGCTGTTGAGATAAGTAACCCGCGCGGCGGGGGGCGGGAGGGCGCCGCCTCGGCACGGCCTCGGCACTGCCGCAGGTACTCGGCGTCCGCTAAGGAGGCGAAGACGCGCGCTGAAGCTTGCGGCGCCGGAGCGCCAGTTCCCCCGACCCTCGGCCCTCACGGCCCCAACGACCTCCTCCAGGACTGCGGGCCGCCCTGGCCGTGCGCCGCACCGCAGCGAGTAGTTGTAAAACGGAACGACTGCCGTTCGTTGGCCGTTCTCACCTCGGCAAGGCCGGGTAAGGCCGGGCAAGGCCAACCAATGCCAACCAAGGCCAACCAAGGCCAACCAAGGCCAACCAAGGCCAACCAAGGCCAACCAAGGCCAAGGCCAACCAAGGCCAACCAAGGCCAAAGGCCAACCAAGGCCAACCAAGGCCAACCAAGGCCAAAGGCCAACCAAGGCCAACCAAGGCCTACCAAGGCCAACCAAGGCCAACCAAGGCCAACCAAGGCCAACCAAGGCCAACCAAGGACAACCAAGGACAACCAAGGACAACCAAGGCCAACCAAGGCCAACCAAGGCCAACCAAGGCCAACCAAGGCCAACCAAGGCCAACCCAAGGCCAACCAAGGCCAACCAAGGCCAACCCAAGGCCAACCCAAGGCCAACCCAAGGCCAACCAAGGCCAACCCAAGGCCACGGGGACCGGCAGGCATCGCGCGGTGACCGCGGTGACGGTCAGCCGAAAGATAACCTTTTATTTTGATGATCTTTTTTGCGTCGAGGAGACGCTCCACGCTGCCGCGATATCCAGGGCCCCTCCCCCTTTTCCCTCAACTCGATGGCGACATCCCGGGCCGGGCGGGCCGGGCGGGCCGGGCCAGGCCCCCACAATCAACAATGGCACTGGAAATATGGCACGCATGAAACATGCAGGAGCAAAAGGGGCGGGGGAGGCAAGCCGTCCGCGTCGGAAGTATGGTCAATTTATTCTGCCGTGCCCCCCTCCCCTCCCCTCTCAGTGCCGTTTACGCACGTTACGCGATATTTGCACACATAATAATGGCCGCCGAACGCTCTCCTCCACATCCCGTGGAGTGGCTTCGAGTTTTCGTTTTATTCGTGTTTTTGTTGTGTTTTGCCGTTCGGCGCGAGCTTGCGGCTAGCAGGGCCAGCAGGGCCAGCAGGGCCAGCAGGGCCAGCAGGTCCTTATCAGTGCTGAGTTATCAGCGAAGGCCTGCCTGCCCGTCCCGGCTCGTCCCCGAGTGGCGCCGTCTGGAGCCTGGGGCTGGAGTCTGGAGCCTGCGGCGGGGAAGGGGAGGGGAGTGGATTTCGGCGCTGGAGATCCAAAGACAGCCATTCGCACTGGCAACCCGACCCGTTTCGGGGTCCGTGCCGGGCCGTGCCGGGCCGTGCCGGGCCGTGCCCCTTGCGACAAGCGTTTACTGCAATCTCTCTTGCGATCGACAGACCCCCGGAGTGGAGTGGCGCCGTTGGCTGGCAGGGCTGAAGCCAAAACCGGGGCCGAAACTTTGTTTTTGCTGGCCGCTCGGCGCGCTGACTGCCCGCCGTGCAGGTGGAGTGGCCCGACTCTGTTCCGGTTTGGCCCGGCCGGCCTGTAAGGACCCTCGACGGGCAACGGGCCCCGCGCACGCACGCGGCCCGAGGGCCCCCACGCGGCTCAGCCAATTATGCCGTTTACGTTGGTTACTGCGAAAGTGCCTTATAAAACGGCCCGGCCTTACTTTGGCTCAAACTCGCGCGCGGTCTCTGGTTCCTGACCGACCCGAAAGCAAGCCCGAAAGTGCATTTCGGTGTACGCACCGCTTTTCTTTCCATTTAGCGCATCAATTCAACTTTTTGCGGCGGCCGCCCTGCTGTCATGAAGACCCCTGGGGCGGACGCGGCGCGGTGCGGCGTGGCGGGGGCGGGGGCGTGGCGGGGGCGTGGCGGGGGCGGGGCGGGGGCGGGGCCGGGGCGGGGCGGGGGCGGGGTGAGGGCGGGGCGGGCTGGCTCGCGATGCCGACGTAATATAAATGCAAAACCCGATACAGCTATATCCACACGCGGGCCGGCGCGGCCCGATCAGCAGTTGCAGCGCGATATCGCCTTCGCACGCCGTCGCCGCCGGCATCGTCTGCGGCCACGGTTGTTTTGTCTGGATCGGGGAAGTAATAAGCGAACGAGTCGGGGAAGAGGAGGGGGCGGGGCAGCAGGGGCGGGCGGCAGGGGAGTCTCTTTGTTTGGCGGCGCCGACGCCGCGATGAGGAAACCTGGCTCGACTGAGTGTGGCTTGCAGGCCCACACCAGCCTAACCACACTCAAACTGGATGAGTGTGTGTGGTGGGGGGGGGGGGGGTGAGAGTGCGCGCGCGTCTATCTGTGGCGGACGCCCCTGAGCTGGGCAGGGCCGCAGGACTTGTGGTGAATTCTTAATCGAGTGCGGGTGCGGCGGACGCCTCCTCCAGTCCTGGACCGTGGTTCCCTCTGGTTCCTGCCCCAGCCACTCGGCCCGCTCTCGGCCCCTAGAGTCCTTAAGTGTCTAGAGAGGCGCGGGGCTGGAAAACGGTATGCGCAGTTCGTCATACATCGGGAAAGAACGACCGATTTATTTCTCATACTTCGTTTCAAAAAAGCGTCCCGACGTTGCCCGAGGCGCACTCGGCTCGCGCTCGGCTCGGGGTTCGGTTCGGCCGGTTCGGGAGCGTCGGTGCTCGGCTCGGCTCTAGGCTGGACTCGGCTCGGCTCTAGGGTCGGCTCGTCTCTGTTCGCGCTCGCGCCCGAATCCGACTCGGACCAGCGTGACTTGAGGAGGGAGGGGGGTTCGTTACAAGATGGCGGGTCAGGGCGACATGCCCCGCGCCTCTCTAGGCACTTAAGGACTCTACCCGCCCCCACCCCGCCACTCCGGATGACCACGGGGAGGCACTGCACTCGGCCTCTCTCCGTGACGCTGCCGTGGCCCCGCGGCCTGGGTGGCGCTGGGGCGCGGCCGCCAGGGCCGCAGCACACCTCCAGTGCATACCCCGGCGAGAATTCCCGTTTTAATTTCCCTCCGCGTCCGCGGTCTGGCTTGGCTGCCCTTGAGTGCCTCCTCTCCTTGTGGAAGCAGCAGCGTGCTTCGGCGCCCAAGCGCCCGCCGCGGCCATGGTGCTGCGCAGTGCTGCGGACTCTCTGCAGCGCTTCACCGTGCTGCAGCCGAGCCGGTAAGCCCGTGCGGCAGTGAAATGTGGCGCGGCGGCGTGGCCAATGGCGGCACTAATCTCCCGGTGCCGCGCTGCCGCGCCTACGATAAGGGCCGGCAGGTGGAACGGCCAAACGGCCCGCCCTGGCCGTGTGTCTGCGGCCCGCTGCTGCACCGGCGGCGCGCGGCGTGGGGAGCAGGGAGAACTCTCTGCCTCTCGCCTACCCCTCTGCGGGGACAAAGAAGTCATCAAGCAGCCAGGCAGCCAGCCAGGCAGCCAGCCTCATTGCCCCGCGCCACGGCGCCCCACCCCGCTTTGTCCCTTCACCTTTGCCCCGCCGAGGCCGCCGCACAAGGGCCTGACAAATTGGCCATCGTTCGTGCGAGGTCTGTGAGTCGTTTTATAGGCACCGGCTGGGGGAGGGAGGGGGGGAGGGGAGGGACTGGGGTCTCCGGCGTGACGGCGAGCGCCAGGCGAGCGCCGGGTGGAAGGGCCACGAAGGAACAAACGCACTGACGTGTGATATATTGTTTCGGGAATGTCCGCATTTGCGACGTATGCACGGCCACATCCGTCGGTACGGACGTGCCCTGTGGGGGCGGCGGGGGCGGCGGGGGCGGCGGGGGCGGGGGCAGGGGTGGGAGACGGGTCCGACAGCGCCACACCGCAACGCACACAGAGCGGGCTGGCGGGGCTGGCGCCCGGACGGCACACAGCGCGCAGGGCGACACGTTCCGCCCGATGCTTCCCACTCACCACCCGGCAAAATAAACTTCGGCCGCGCCCAAAGTTTGGTCAGGCCGGAAGAATACATCGGATACCTCATAATGACTACGTCGTCGCTGCCTCGTTTGGCAAAAGGGGGAAACAAACAGTATTGATTTTTATTTTTTTCTCCTTTTCATACGCCGAAATATTATGGAGTCATTCGCAAACATGGCGCGCGCTTTCAAAGTACCGGGCGGCGCTGCAAAGTTTCTTTCTTTTTCCTTGCCCCGGAGCGCGCCGCTATAGCGGGTTAGGGGGTTGGGGCGAAGGACTGAGCCCGGGCCGTGGCGGGGCGGTAGAGGGGGGGGGGCCTCTGATACAGCCTCCTCCACTCCTCGCTCCCCAGGGGCCCACGGCGTCATTAGGAGGGCAGGCCGGGTTGTCTTCCCTTTCAATAACGCCCTCCTGCTCGAGTCACACTTCGGCAGGCATCGCCGCCGTGGCTGGCCTCGGCTGGCTGTCAGGGTGGCCGCCAGGGTGGCGAGGAAAGGCAGCCGCACAGCGCAGTGTAAACGGGGCCACGGTGCGGCCCTTTCTTATCGCGTCCCGGTGCGTCCTGGCCTCGGTCCTGGCGGCACGGCACGTTCGGCCTGTCCTCCCCCGGGCCGAGGCCGGCCGAGGCCCACTCGAGGGCTGGCGGAGGGCCGGCCTAGGGCTGGCCGTCCAAGGCACGGCCAAGGCACGGCCAAGGGAAGGCCCAGGGATGCGCGCGGCCGACCGACGGGGGTGATGGATCGTGGGCCCGCCCTGTGTTGTCCACCCTGCGCCCTTCGAGGGTGGCCGAGGGCGGCCGAGGGTGGCCGAGGGTGGCCGAGGGTGGCCGAGGGTGGCCGAGGTAGGGCCGGGCGGAACACGGTCTAATCTAGCGAGGGCGGCCACCCCGGGCAGGGCGCGGCGCGGCAGGCACGGCGTTAGCACCCCTGTCTCCACACACTCCGGACCGTGCGTGCCGCTTGCCGCCTGGCCTGCGGGTGGCGGGTGCGACGACACCGGGCGACAACTACAACGAGAGTCTTTTGTTGCAGAGATCGTGGGCGCGCACAAGGACGGCCTGATCGCGTCGCTGATTGGCGTCGAGGGCGGCCACTCGCTGGGCTCCTCCCTGGCCGTGCTCCGCGCCCTCTACGACCTCGGCGTGCGCTACCTCACGCTCACGCACACCTGCGACACGCCCTGGTAAGACACGTCCTGCTTCCCCAGACACGGCCTCGGCTGAATGACACTGCCGGTGGATTTCCGCTCAGGCTGTGTTTCAGTCGAGGACCAAACTTGTCCGTGTCATCTCCACCTGGTATTTTTGTCCGCCGCACGTGCGCGTGCGTGCGTCCGCCAGTGCTTCATGCGCTCGTTCGCCTGTTCCAGGTCGGAGACGACCTCCCCGCAAACCTCGGCCGCCAGAACCAAGGGACTCACCGAGTTTGGCAAAGTAAGTTAGAGTGCGTTGCGCAGATTTTTTTTTCCCTCGGCGCTTTTGCCGGACCGGGGCCAAATGCGCGCGGTGAATAACACGGCACGGGGAGTTTTAACAGGCCTCTATGTGCGTGAGTGTGTGTGTGTGTGGGGGGGGGGGGGCTCTACGAGTCGCGCATGCCTGCGAGGAAACTTTTTGCTACCTCACAATTAGAGGGCCCTTCCTTTTTTTGCTGACTGCTTGGTGTGCCGCAGCTCGTGGTCAAAGAGATGAACCGCCTGGGCATGATGGTGGACCTGTCGCACACGTCCGTGCGCACCATGCGCGACGCGCTGGCCGTGTCCAGGGCGCCCGTCATCTTCAGCCACTCCTCCGCCCTGTCGGTTTGCAACTCCTCCCGCAACGTCCCCGACGACGTCCTCGACAAAGTGGTGCGTACCAGTGTGCCCGATAGGCCGCCGCGCGGCTCCGAAGCGTCGCCGCTGACGTCATGGCGTTGCTGTTGCAGAAAGCGAACGGCGGCATCGTCATGGTCACCTTCTACAACTACTTCGTGACGTGCGGCGAGGTGGCGCGCGTGGCGGACGTGGCAGGTGAGCTTGTGAAGCGGCTTTGCAGTGCTTTGCAGTGCTTTGCAGTGCTTTGCAGTGTTTTGCAGTGCTTTGCAGTGCTTTGCAGTGGCGGCGACCTTGTCGGCTGCCCTTTCGGGTTGCCTTATCAGCCAACTTTTTTTTTCGTTTTCACTCCCTTCTCTCTCTCCCGCTTCCCCCCGTTTTCTGCTGGAGTTGCCTCCACCGCACTGTTGCCTCCAGCATTCCAGTGCGCCGTCATATCAGAAGGGCTGCCCGTCCCTCCCCGGACGCCGAGGCCGCGGCCCCCTCCCGGCCCCCTCCCGGCCCCCTCCCCGGCCCTCGCAGCGGCCCGGGGGGCCTCCTTAATAAGAGTCTAAAAGGGGTCCGCTCTTTCGGCCACCTCTCCGGCCACCTCGCCGGCCGCACCGCATCGCACCGCGCGGCGCCGCAACGCGCACCACCCGAAAACAACCCCAACCCCGACCCCGACCAGCGTGCGGGAATTCGGACGCCTGAATGACCTGGAAAAGGAAATAAAGAGAGCTTGGGCGGTTCAATTTGAACGGGCCAAGCTGCACCGCAGCGGCCCCTTTCAAAGGAATACAAATAATGCTAACAACCCGAGAGACTATTTCCGACATTCTTTTGCGTTTCCGGCGGTGCTGGTGTGAAACCGAAGTCCAATTGGAACGGGTCGAGCGAAGCGTGACTGTACCGCGCCGCGCCCTTTCGAGCGAACGCCAAAAAGCCAAAGGGCTCAGTGACGTTGTTTTCGACGGTCGTTATTCCGCGTTTTGCTGGCGGTGGGAACAGCTTGATTGGCGAGTTTATCGTGGGTTTTTGGCGCGGCGGGAGGGCGCCCACAAAGGGGCTGCAAGTCACGGCGTGGGCCGCCTCGCTCGCCTCGCCGGCCTCCATCCGTTCGACATGCCCTAATTGCCCTTTGAACACTCACTCCATGCTTTATCCCGGCCCAATAAACTTTCCGGGCCAACTGTTTCTTCGCACGCCTCGCCTCACCGCGTCGTCTAGTTGAACTCGACGAACCCCACGGCCGCGGCTCCCATTCCCCCGAAGCTGCTCGCCCGGCCCGAGAGGAAAGCTGGGTCGAAATATGAAAAATAAAATCCCTCGGCTGCGCGCGCTGCGGTGGCGGTGGCGCAGGCAGCGAGGTCAGCTTGCGTATCTCTGCAGCTGTGCCGCCTGGCCCGCTTGGGGTCAGGGTTCGGGTCGGGACGGGGTCAGGCTGGGGTCGAAAGGATGCACCGACCTGCGTCAGTACCGTCAATGCAAAGGAAACACTTCGCACCACGTAGTCTGGCTCACCGCGGAGAACGACCATTTCTAATCAGACGTGTCAACCGGCCGGCTGGCCGTGGCTGGCCGGCATCTCTCTCGCACTCACACTGCCATATGGGAGGAACAAAGGACAGTCAGCCCGTGCGGCCGAGGCAGTGCAGCGCTGGGTCGTGTCACACCTTCGCCGCCTCACTCATTCCATCTCCTATCTCCCTTCTTTGCCTTTCTGTCTGTCTCTCTCTCTCTGTGCGGCCCCCAAGCCATGCTCACCCCTGGTACAGAGTATTCCTGATGTCGCACGACAACCTACGCCCTTCTGACGTCAGACAGACTATTTCTGATTGATGACCTGCATAAATGAGATGTGCTATTGTGGGCAGCTTGGTCGCTCACCGCCTCGGGAATGTCAAGCGATGTCAAGGAGAGGCTGTCGGCGAGGCCGCGGCCGGGCTGCGCTAGGCGGGCGTTGGCGGTCAGCCCGACGTGGCCGAGGCCGGGCTGCGCTAGGCGGGCGTTGGCGGTCAGCCCGACGTGGCCGAGGCCGTGCTGCGCTAGGCGGGCGTTGGCGGTCAGCCCGACGTGGCCGAGGCCGGCCTGCACTAGGCGGGCGTTGGCGGTCAGCCCGACGTGGCCGAGGCCGGCCTGCGCTAGGCGGGCGTTGGCGGTCAGCCCGACGTGGCCGAGGCCGTGCTGCGCTAGACGGGCGTTGGCGGGCAGCCCGACGTGGCGAGGCCCTCGCCGAGGCCGTGCCATGGCAGCGGGGCCGTCACGTCCCACAGCGCGCAACACATTCTTTGGCGATGAGGACACGGCCGATTAAGCGCGGCGCAGCGAGATGCGGTAAAATAAATAAAAGGAAAGGAGAAGGAGAATGGGGCGGGGTGGGGCGGGGCGAGGCGGGGTGGGGTGATCGTAAAGTTGCAGGATGGCGGACGGGAAACTCCTGCGGCGACGTGACTCCGGAGTGAAGGAAGCGGCAATAAATTGATATTTCCTCCATGCGTGCCCCATCGCGGCCTGCCTGCCTGCCTGCCTGCCCGGCTGCCCATTTGGCGCGCCGAGACCGACATTACCCGATGCAGGCCCGTATACACACTTTGCTAAATGGGCGAGAGGCCGCTAAACACTTGATGGCCGCGGTCTCGGCCCGTTTCGCCCTCCGCCGCGTTCGCGTTCGGCGCGCCGAGGAGTGTGGCCGCAACTTCTTGCCTGGCTGCGGCGGCGCCGTCGTCGCCCTCCAGGCCTCGCCCCGGGCCGAGCTCGCCGAGCTGGGCGTACCGCGGCAACTTCGCACGCTGCGCAGCCCCCGGCCCGGCCTGACGCGGCCGCAGGGGAGGCCAGTTTGGTGGCCAACAAGCAGGCAGCGCGGCGGGAGGGTGGCAGGGCAGGCGGGGCGAGGCTGGGCTGTGCCTTGGCGGTGCCAGGGCGTTACGGCAGCAAACTTGCGAGGAGTGCGAGCCAGAACGCCGCGGGGGGCGGGGCCGGGCGGGGCCGGGCGGGGCCGGGCAGGAAACAGCCCAATTGTTGTGGCCAAACTTAACTTGGAAGTATCATTAGCCCGATTCTCCCCGCGTGACTTATATATTCTAGTTAAAAATAAACGGTAGTTAGCCGGAAAACGCGCGCGCTGTCAGGGAACAGGCCGCGGGCTGTGGCTCTCTGTGGCGGTGGTATTTCCGTCCCCGGCACGGACTGGAGAGGCAGGCATCCCATGGATATTGGATGACCTGCCCCATGTTCTGGTCGAGGCCGACCGCGGCAGACGTCGGGCTGCACCGAGGGCTGCGCCGCAGACAGGTGATGCCGAACACGCCGCTAAGTTCCCGAAGAATTCGTTGGCCGCAGAAATTCCACGGAAAATCCAATTCCCCTCAGCGTCCGGGCATGCAGGCGAGAGGCGCGGGGTTTCTAGTGAGAGCGGCGAGAGCGAGCGAGAGTCGTGGGCGAGAGGCAGAGACGCTCTCATCCCGGACTCATCCCCCACTGCTTTCTCTTCGTGCTGCTTCGCCAGAATGTCAAACCCCCGCCGCCGCGCGGAGAGCCCATCTCGAGATTGTTTTTCGTGACTGCACCGCGTCGGGGCTGGGCTGGGCTGGGCCGGGCCCCGGGCGCCGCGTCGTCTGCCGCGGGCCGTCACGCTCGCGGTAACGTCGTTGGAGCGCGCCAACACGAAGACGCCGGGCCGCGTCTGCAATCCGCACCGAGACCCCTTTCGGCAAACTCCTCCATCATCACTGCCTGGATCTCGCTGCGGCGCAAGACCACCTCGCAGTATCGAAGGCCGGCGACAAAAGGACGCCGTCATCATGCCCCCCGGGCCGCGCCGCCACCGCCCAGCCGCCCACGCAGCGCGGGCAGTGAGACTGAGGGGGACGAGGCTGAGGGCGTTGGCAGAGCCGCGAATTCACTGCTGCGAACAAAGGCGAAAATGGCGAACAAAAGAGGACAAAAGGAGGGATCGTGCTCCTCGAACCCTTCGCGCGCCGCCGCATCGCCGCGCCGCCGTCCGCCCAGCCCCGCGGCAGCCCCGCCGAACATCCCCAGCCTCAAGACGCGTAAAAAGGACATCCCCACACCCTTTCCATGTCGGCCTCCAAATAGTTATCCCCGCAACAATCGAAGCGGCTTCCGGGGCTGCCGGGTCCTGGCCGGGTCGCGCAGGCTGGCGGCCCCTCGGGCAGCCCTGCAACCCTTCCAGCAGAGCAGCCCCCCAGCACTCCGCCGCTTCGCCTCGCCGCCGCCCTTTCTGGATCCGCGACAGGGAAGCAACGGTCGCCTCGCGCGCCAGAGCATGGCTCTGCGGGAAACTTGCCAAGAGACGCCAGCATGATCCGCAGCGCAGCACAGCGCAGCGCGCCCCACAGGGTGTTCCACGAACCATGCCTCGACATAATGCTGGTACCGGCTGGTTAGCAAGAAGCGACTAGGTCGTCTGCCAGACGACGTCTTGGGTGGACCGCAACGCGCTGGTTCCCATTCCGGGCCACTCTGTCTCTCGGCCTGGTGTCCCTCTCGCCAGTCGCCCGCCTCGCCGCTGCGTCCCTGATCACCTCCGCCGGTTTTGCGGCTTCGGGAGGACCAGACCGCCAAAGGTGCTGCAGTGCGGCGGAGCGGAGGGGACGGCCGTCGCGGTATGCCCTTCCTTTCAGCCCGCCAGTCCTTTGGCACTTCGGCGCGAATTGGACGGCGGGATGCTGCACAGTGGACCAGAAGACCGGTGGAGCGGCCTAAATTCTAGACGCGTTTTGAACTCCAGAGTCACTAACTGGGGCTCGAACCAAACGTGTGACCCCACCAATGGATTGCTCTCCGAACGAGTTCGGTTCGAGTCCTGTTTAGTGACTCTAGAGCTCAAAACGCGTCTAGGATTTTGGCCGCCCCACCGGTCTTCTGGTCCATTGTGTGCTGCGCGGCATCCTGGAGAATCACCGGGACTTGGAGGCGCCTCGCACGGACGGACAGACAGACGGACAGACGGACAAACAGGCAGACAGGCAGACACGCAGTCCCCGCGGACGGCCTGGCAACAGGTGTGTCACAGTCAAAGCACCGTGATGAGGGGGTCATGAGAGTGCACACTGCCGGGGTCGCCCCGGGGCATAGCGCCGGGCAGCGCCACAGATCCTTTGTGTACACGCGGAGCGGGCGGAGCAGGCGCGCGGGGGCGGTGAAACACGTGAGAGGACACGCGAGGGATTTCATCACGACGGTCTGTCCTTTGTTCCGTTTTTTCCCCGTGCGACTCTGCGACACAGGCGGCACCCACTTCATCCTCCCCAGCACCTGCATGCTCCTTGGCGGCGCGCCCTGCCCTGCCCCGCCTGCCCTGCCGTGCCGGCCCATTTCTCATCCGTCCAGTTAGGGTAAAGCTACACCGCCAGAACCCCCTGACTGTTATTTTTTCAGGCCAGCTCTTTCTTACCCGGGGACGGGGCGATCTGCACAAGAAACACGTCCAGATCCGAGTAGACTAGAACGTACTACTACGGCAATTAACCTCATCCTAATCACATTTGTGATGAGCGAGGCCTATTTTATAGAGACAGCAAAACGACGGGCGACGAAAAAAGTCTATTTTTTATATAATTGCAGCCATGTAGATGGATAATGATGCGCAGATGTGATCCAGGAAGCGGAAGAAGGGAATAACTTGACTTATCCCCAAATTGAGTTTTTATTTTATTATTGTGCCTTAGAATGGTTTACATCATTAAACCAAATTATTTGACTGAATTCCAAGCAGTTTAGGAGAAAATCCACTTGGAAAAAGGGTATAACACAACTTAACCCCTTTTACAGTCTAAATTTCATTGGAAAATGGAGATAACTCAACCTTAGTCTACATGAGTCCGTTTGACAAATTGGCAAAAGGATATAACTCAACTTGTGTTTTTATGAATCTAGTGTAAAAAGAATCAACCCAACTTAACCCCCCCTTAATTTTCAATTTCAATTTGGAAAAAAGAGCTAAGTCCAAAAAATACACCAGAGTAACATACACTAGGCAGACAATTGTTCCACTTGACTTGTCTCCAAATTCCTCTTTGTTTAGGAAATATAAGGTGAGCTGACTCTGTTTTCCATTTCAACGGAAAGCGATAAGTCGCAGAAATCCTCTACGGAGTGACCTTACACTTTTGATTTTTTTCCAAAATTTTACTAATGCTTTTTGAAATTATTAACATTTGCAACATTCATTTGTTTTGTTTTACTTTTCCCTGAGAACAGTTTTTTGTTTCTCCTGAAAAATGGCCAAAATTGAGTTATCCCCTTCTTCCGCTTCCTGGATCATGTAATTCTGATGTTTCAGAGGTGTAATGCCGTAGAAGTACGCCCTCGCCTACTCCTTGTTCGAGGTGATGGAGGTGCGGCCCCAGCTCCGCCAACCCCCGGCTCCGACTTGCATTACCGGAATGAGGTCCAGCTGCACTCCGTCTTGTGCGCGTGTCTCGCGTTGTGCTTTATTTGTTTTGTCCTCGTGTGCGGTCTCATTAGAGCATTTCCATGGCACTGCAAGGCCGGGCCAGGCCAGGCTGGCGCGGCCCGCCCCTCGCTGAGACTCCCTTTAGAGACGCGTCGAGGACGTCCTAATGAACGGCCGCGTTTGCATGAGTAAACTCCAACAGACCGCCGCGGCGCCGCGCCACTCCGAGGCCCTAGCGGCGCCGCCTTCCCCGCCCCGCCCCACCCCGCCCCACGCCGTGCGACGCGACTCAAGGGCCGGTAAACAATGGCCGGCCGGGCCCCGGGCCCCTACCCCCCTGGCTATCCTGGCCACCTTGGCCGCCCTGGTGGAGCACAGCGCAGCCACAGCCACGGCACCAACAATTTTTCATGACCGAACCGCTGCCGCAAGCTAAGTTAGTTGGGCGGCCTTTTGCGTGGGCTCAGTGGCAACGCAAACTTGGCGCGCTGACCTGTTTGCGCCTTAATTCGCTCAACGGGTCGTGGCGGGGTGGGGCGGGTCGGGCGGGGTGGGTAGCACCTCCGGGGACTGCAACCGCCTGGAGGGAGAGCAAGTCGGGCGGGTGGTGCGCGGCCTGAATAATTTTGCAGCAAACTTGGACACGAGTCGGTCGGGAGCAATTAGCTTGTGGCTCGGCTCTCGGCCATGGCTCGGCCCTCTCGGCCCATGGCTCGGCCCTCTCGGCCCATGGCTCGGCCCTCTCGGCCCATGGCTCGGCCCTCTCGGCCCATGGCTCGGCCCTCTCGGCCCATGGCTCGGCCCTCTCGGCCCATGGCTCGGCCCTCTCGGCCCATGGCTCGGCCCTCTCGGCCCATGGCTCGGCCCTCTCGGCCCATGGCTCGGCCCTCTCGGCCCATGGCTCGGCCCTCTCGGCCAATGGCTCGGCCCTCTCGGCCCATGGCTCGGCCCTCTCGGCCCATGGCTCGGCCCTCTCGGCCCATGGCTCGGCCCTCTCGGCCCATGGCTCGGCCCTCGGCCCCGGAAGTGTCGGGCAGGGCGACGCGGCCCGACGCGGCGACGCTCCCCGTACTGAGGCAGGTCGACCTGCTCCCTTCCGTCGACCACAGCCGTCACCCCGTTGTCCGAGCGGGACAAGCGGCACAAGCAGGAAGGCCTCGCGCAGCGCTGCGCAGCGCTGTCTTAAAAGGGGCCAAAAATGGGCGGGTGGCTTCGGCCTTGCTCGCCTTGCTCGGCCCACTGGCCCGGCCCCGGCCGGCCTGCTGACGAGGGCGTGCTCGCCAGACACGTCACGTTCGCCGCTTCGCCGCAGCATCAGCTGTTTCGCCGCTTGAGCTGGCCAACGACGTCTGACGTGGAGGGGATGGGGGATGCTGCAGGGGCGGCGGTGCCTGCGCGGCGCGGCGGGGGAGGAAACGGCGCCGCAGACACTTCTTGATCGCGAGCCGACCGACGTCGACACTGGTCGCCACCGAGCAGCGTAATGAATTGTTGTTGGTTTGCCGTCGTGTCTTTCTACCCGCGCGGCGTGCCGACAAGCTGCCGACCGCAGCGCTGGGTCATACCCGACTGCGCGGTGGCCTCACAAAGCCCTGACGGCGCGGCCTGGCGTGCCTCACCTGGCTTGCCCACTGCAATCAGACCGGCACGCCGGTCTATTGCAGTTGGTGTGGGATGAGATGGAGCGTTGGCGTGCTGCCGGGCAGAGCGGACTCGGGCAGACATGTAGTACAGTAGAGTACGCCCACCGCGGTGCCCACACTGCGTCACTGCGTCCGCCCACACTGTCTCACTCGAGGGGGGGAGCAGCTAAAGAGCCTACGGTATGCTGTAGGCTCTTTAGGAGCAGCTTCCCACATTCGTCGTTCAAAATTTGACCACATTCCACATTTAGGTGGCAAAAACGCCTGTAAGTAGGCAACATGTGTGGCAAAAACGCCAGAAATCTTGCACATTCTTGCACATTCACACAATCATTGTATACACAAAATTTTACAGGGGTAATACCTCGGTCTCACTGCGTTGAGGAAGTTCTAAGCCGCCACTGTTATTCAGTCTTTGGCCCACCTTCGGCGACACAGATGGAAGTAATCTTTTGCTATTTTGGCTATTTTTTCGTGCACTAAGATTTGCATTGCTACTAAGTACGGATCTATACACAGACTAGTGAATAACAAAGAGTACGTGCGACTTTGTGGGATAATAGAACAATTATCGCTTTTCGAGGAGTATTGCCGCAAAAGGTTGTCCGACCGGCAACGTGTAGAAGTCGTGGATCGGGCTGACTTTCAGCGGCTATTGCGTCCAATCCATGGCGAGAAATCGTACACCCTCTCGCGCAGTGTGCTGCGCGGGGCTGCGTGGCCCGCAGGAAGCGGAGCGCGCGAAGCAGGTGCCGCCGTCTGCGTCTCGCCGTCTCGCTCGCAGCCTCGCCTCGCCCCGAGAGAAAGTCGCGGCCAACGTTTCCGGCAAGGAAGTCGGCGCCAGAGTTTCTCGGGGGACGGGGATGGAATGGTGGCCGCGAAGGTCTTGCAGGCTTGCTATCCTTTTCCTTTCAAGGAATGCAGGGCTTTCTGAAGGCTTATTGCCGGTGGAACGCGGCGAGAGCTTCCTTTACCATTTCCTGCGAGGAATGCTGAGTGCTTTCTGAAGTCTGGAGGCTTGCCTTGCCTTGCCGCTGCAGGTCGACCATCCGGAGGCTGCCTGTCGGCTGGCGGGCTGGCTGGCTGGCTGGCTGGCTGAGTGATTCCACCGACTGCGGGAAGGCCTGCCGCCTCCCTGTACGAGAGAGACAGGCCGATACCTCCCCATGAGTGGGAGAGAGACAGCGGGTAGGCGGTAGGCCCATGGGTAGGCCTCCCGGGCCTCCCCGCAGTGCCCGGAATCACTCTGCTGGCTGGCTGGCAGGCCGTCTGGCTGGCTGGAGGCTGGCTGGCTGGCTGGCTGGCTGGCTGGCTGGCTGGCTGGCTGGCTGGCTGGCTGGCTGGCAGGCTGGCTGGCTGGCTGGCTGGCTGGCAGGCTGGCTGGCTGGCTGGCTGGCTGGCTGGCTGGCAGGCTGGCTGGCTGGCTGGCTGGCTGGCTGGCTGGCTGGCAGGCTGGCTGGCTGGCTGGCTGGCTGGCTGGCTGGCTGGCTGGCTGGCGGATGGTTAGGCTAGCGCCATACGTCTTCCTTCATCCCCCAGGTCCTTCGGTTTTCCTCCGCCCCGAATTTGTTTCGGATCCGTCACTGGCGACACGTTTCGCGGAGTGGCTCCCAGGTCGTCTTGCCTGCGAGTGTCTGTACTTGCAGGCGGTCTCATGTCGGCGTGCCCGTGTCCCCCGCGTGCCACGCGCGTGCCGACGTGCTCAGGACAACGTCTCTAACAAGCCGGCAGCGCCCCGGGGCACTGCTGGCTGGGGCACCGCGCGCCCCACCCACAGTGGAGAGGCTTGACTCGACACCGCCAGGGCACGCCACGCCACGCAGGGAGCAAGGGCACTGCGGAATCAAAAGTGCGGCGCGAGGGCCTGGCCGTGCCGCCGGCCTCACCGTTTCGCGCTCCGCCCTGGCCAAGGCCCTGCCGCCTCCTTGCCCTTGGCGCACCGCACCGCAACGCCCCCTTTTATCCCGGCCATAACTCTCGCCTTGACCTCATCTCCCTCGTGCTGATTCCAGCCGTTTCCCTCCGTGACGCATGCAGGCCGCGCTATTGCTGATGCGGCAATGTAGTGCGCTTCGTGCAGGACCATTTGGAATTCTGAACGCGCCGACCGGAGCGGGCCAATGCGCGGTTTCTGCCAGCGCGCCCAGCCAGCAAAAACGGGATTCTATGGAATGCCCCCGCAGGGCTTGCCGCCGCCGGGCCTCCGAATTAGCGGCATGCTGCGGAGGACGCTACCGGCACATACTATCGGGGTATCGGCAGGTCTGCGGGGCTGCCGTGCCCGAGCTTTGGACATCCACCCAGGCCAGGGCCGGCCAGGCCCCCGGCGGGGCCAGAGTCTTGGCCGTGCAAACAAGCCCGGGCTGGTCGGCTCATGCAGGTCGAAAGCCGGGGGCTTAGCGAACACTGTTGGCTATTTGGCCCTGGGGTCTCCGCTGGCTGGGTGGTCCAGGCTGGGCGGCGCGGCTAGCTCTCGGCCTAGGCCGCTTGCACGCGGTCTGAGGCGTCTCAGAGTGCCGTTCCAACTAGTTCACGCAAACTTGGCCGCCTCCAAGCAGCGGGCCGGGCAGGGCGGGCCGGGCAGGGCTCAGTCGGAGGCCCTGCAGTGCCCCAGTGTGGCCCCAGTGCGGCGCACGGAGGACTCGCCCTCGCGCACGCCCCACCTGGGGCACCTGGGGCCAAACTCGGACCCTTTCGGACTCGCGTAAAGCCTCTCGGGACAACAAGCGGAGCCCGGCCCGGAGTGGCGCAGAGCAGCACCGGCCAGGTCTCGGGCCAGGTCTCGGGCCAGGTCTCCAGACCCTCGAGGGTCGACCCCGCTCGGCCGAGCGAGGGGGCGGGGTCAAGAGGGTCGACTTGTTGAGTAAATTGATTTTGATCCCCCCGCTGTGCGATTAGCTCGGGACACGGTAAGAACCGGGCCGCCGACACAAAGCCGGGGTAATTATGTCTCAAATGAGCAAACGAGGGCCTCGCGAGGCGTCGCTGAGTGCAGGGCGGGCAGGGGCGGGCGTGCCCACCGCAACGCACCGCACCACTCCACCGCACCGCGGCACAAGGCTGCTTCCTGGAGCCGCACTCCCCAGAGTTCGGCACCTCTTCCCGAATTCCGTCTCGGATGAAGGAGGATGCTGGAGGATGCCGAGGGATGCCGGTGCCGCTCCATCCGGCGCCTTGTCTCCCCGGCCCCGTCTGAGCCACTTCCGGGGAGCACGGAGCACGGGCGTGCGGCGGATCGGCACAACTTCAGTCCCGGGGCAGAGAGCGGGGCGGAATCTGAACCTGAATGGCAACGTGCGCCGACAAAGGCGCGGACACAAAGGCGAGGCTGGGCACGCCACTAATGAACGGACAGAGACCGCGTGTCCGGCCGGAGCAAACCGCGCCAACACTGCCGTGTCCGGGGCGCACCGTGCCGCCGAATGGGGCGTCGAGGCTGGACCACACTGAAAAATCAAACGTGGTCTAGACCGCACCAAACGTGGCTAAACGTGGTCAAGACCACACCAACTGATGTGGTCAAAATGGCACCCATCTGACCACACCAGTGGTGCAGTCTGGACCACGTTTTGATTTTCAGTGCAGCAGGGCTGGACTTCGGGCTGGACGGACTAGCGAAACTGGCGAGAGGTATCGGACCGGGAAGGATCACTCAAGGAACGCACACCAGGCTACGCTGTCGGTCCGCACCGAGTCCACACTCCATACGGGGATCAAGACTGTGTCTCTGGCAAGGGGGGAGCTGTACTTGAAAGTTCTCCGTGCCTGCGAGTATGTGTGTGTGTGTGTGTGTGCGTTTGAGGGCGCGTGTGTGTGCGTGTCTTTTGTGACGGGCATGAGAGCCAAACGCACCTCCCGTGACCGGGACACGTTGCCGCGTTCCCTCCACTGCAGCTCCCGTTACCTTTGGTGCGAGCGGCGCTGGCGAGTCCCAGGCCCCAGACCGAGGTACTCCCGGCAGCCAGCGTGGGCCAGCGTGGGCCAGCGTCACAAAGGCACAGGGCCGGCAACTGTATTCAAATGCAGGCCCGGAATATTCATCAGGCACCTACAGCTTCGGGGCGCTCTTTTCCCGTGCGGGCCGTGGCTTGCTGGCTTGCCGGTTGCGTGCGAGAATTCAGCGCCGGGCCTTGGCGGGAAATTCATACCGAGCCGTTGAATCAATTATGCCGGGGCGACAATTACGGCGACTTAATGGCTGCGGGGAGCAAAATGATGATCGCTCTTTATGAATGAGTTGGCTGGACGCACGAGGCAGCGCAGCGCCGCCGTGCATGGGATTTTCAGGCGGCGCAGTTGTCGGAAGTGTGTGATCTCGGGGGGAATCGAACGGTTGTAAATCATTAGAACTGGTGCTTATTCTTTTTCACATCTCCTGTGCGATCTCGGGGAGCCTTCCCGTTTTCTTTTCGCCACTTTCTGTTTGAAGGCCATGCGTCGCATCCGTTCCGTGCTACAAGCTCCTATCTTAACTTAATTGGTCAACAACAACAGTCTATCTCTATGCGCTACTATCAACAACATCCTGTCTGTATGCGCTATGGATGGGAGATAGGGTGTTGTTGACGATACCAAGTAGGAGCTTGTTGCACGGATGCGACGCATGGAGCCGACAACGTGTGATTCCGAGGGCCTGAACGGCAGCATGTCGAGTACCCGCGCGCCCGGGGCTATTAAACACTCGCACTCGACACCCCATCGCATTGTCATTTAATTACCTCGTCGGCCCCGCTAATGGAAAACTTTGTTTGTTTCAGCGCACATTAACTACATCCGGAAGAGAATAGGACCCGACCACGTCGGGGTTGGCGGCGACTTTGACGGCGTGAATAAGTGAGTCCAAACTCGCAGCGCAGCACACCGGGAAAAGGGGAGGTGGGGGGGGATGTTTTCCTTCTTGCTCCTCATATTGCCGGCGGCGAACTTCCGTCCGTATTTGCACTGCGGGGGGACAGGCGTCCGCCTCGGCGTCCGCCGCGTGTGCTCACTGTAAGTTGTTGCAGGACGCCGCAGGGGCTGGAGGACGTGTCGCGCTACCCCGACCTGTTTGTGGAGCTGCTGCGCTCCGGCAACTGGACGGGGGCCGATCTGCAGAAGGTGGCGGGCCGCAACCTGCTGCGGGTGCTGCGCCGCGTCGAGAAGGTGAGCTGGGGCCGCCGGGCCCGCCGGGCGCGCCGATGGCTAATTTAAATTGAAAATCGAGGAGGGAGGGGAGGGGAGGGGACGGACGGGTCTCACCGGGCCGGCCTCCCCGGGGCACACTCCGCTCCGCGCAGCTCCGCGCGGATGTGAAGTGGTGTGTGGCGTGGCCCAGCTCGGCCCCGGGGTCTCTGTGGGTAGATCACGCGGGGTGGCGCGGGGCGGGCGGGGCGCGCTGGGGCGGGGCCGAGAGCAATTCATCTTGATCAGCGCGGAGGTGAGGCCGGGGGCCGGTCCGTAAATCAAGCCCACTAATAGACTGGCGGCCGATCCCCGCGCTATCTATACTCATCTGCGGCCCCGCGCCCGGCCAGCAGCCCGAGGCCAGTCCGAGGCCAGTCCGAGGCCAGTCCGAGGCCAGTCCGAGGCCAGTCCGAGGCCAGTCCGAGGCCAGCCCGAGGCCAGCCCGAGGCCAGTCCGAGGCCAGTCCGAGGCCAGTCCGAGGCCAGTCCGAGGCCAGTCCAAGGCCAGTCCGAGGCCAGTCCGAGGCCAGCCCGAGGCCAGTCCGAGGCCAGTCCGAGGCCAGTCCAGGCCAGTCCGAGGCCAGCCGAGGCCAGTCCGAGGCCAGCCCGAGGCCAGTCCGAGGCCAGTCCAAGGCCAGTCCGAGGCCAGTCCGAGGCCAGTCCAAGGCCAGTCCGAGGCCAGCCCGAGGCCAGTCCGAGGCCAGTCCAAGGCCAGTCCGAGGCCAGTCCGAGGCCAGTCCGAGGCCAGCCCGAGGCCAGCCCGAGGCCAGTCCGAGGCCAGTCCGAGGCCAGTCCGAGGCCAGTCCGAGGCCAGTCCGAGGCCAGCCCAAGGCCAGTCCGAGGCCAGCCCGAGGCCAGTCCGAGGCCAGTCCAAGGCCAGTCCGAGGCCAGCCCGAGGCCAGCTGGCGGTTTCACTCTTCGAGCTCTCCCGATGCACTTCTTATCCATTCGTGCCTCCAGTGCCAGGTGGCCGCAGTTCTGGGCGCGTTTTGAGCTAAGCTCGCGAAGATCAAGTTTGTTACTTTGAACGAGAATAGTGGGACGTCTCACTAAGAAGTGGAAGACACTATAAGGAATCTCAAAAACGTGTCCACAGTTTTCCCCATCTAAACTGCTATCCGCCGGCCCACTGTCTCCGTGTACTCCCCCGCGCGCTCGCCCCTCCAAAGGAGGTGCCATGGCACGGCCCGCCGCCCTGGCCGCGTCGCCGTGGCAGTGTCGTCGCCTCGGGGGCCTCACCACTCTTTGTGTCGTCACGAACACTGGGGCCGCGCCGCGGCGAGGGTTCGCTCTGTTCCCGACATGACGGTCTTGCCTCTTCTGCCGCAGGTTCGCGACGAGATGCGCGCCGAGGGCGTGCTGGCCGCCGACGACGTCCTGGAGCCGGTGGACCCCGTGGGGCCCAAGGGCGGCCACGACGGCCGCTGCGTCTTCGACATGTCACTGTTCAGCGACGACGAGAGGGCGCGCGAAATTTAAATCGTTCTCCCTGGTTCTCCCTGCACGCCCCGCCCTTTCCCCCGCCGGTGCTCTTTGACACTTTTGACTGATGCGTTCAATAAGGCCGCGCCCGCGCTTCTACAAGAAGAGGCTTTCAAACAAAATAACTCCGGCGGGCGCGGCGCCGGGACTCCACGACCAGGTGCTGGAACTGACGGCCTCGACTCAGCCTCGACGAATATTCTTCTTTTGGCCTATGGAAATTCGGCATAGCCCGCTGGACGCGACCAACCGCCACTTGTATTGTGTATAGTTCGTTTCCAGAATGTGTGGTTATCTCCTTTTGACTGCTAAATACTTCTTTAGTGGATGTCTGTGTTATCATTTTTCAATTCATTTAGGGACCATTAAAAAATGTTCCGAGAAGGATGCGATGTTGAGGTGACGGTTGTGCCAATATGTGGGGGCGAAAGAGATTCACGATACACCTGGAACATGATCCCCAAACCAACTACTAAGTGTTTATAAGTGTGCTTAGTTAAAGACTAGTTTTCCCATACAGTCGACTATTTCCCTGTAGATTCCATTCGGTCGAAGTTTCATCTTCTCCCCCTCTCCCCTGTACCTACCCTATAATAGCTGCTAACTAATTTGGCATTTCAATCTTCTTATCCTTCTCTGAATAAAATTCTTATTCTATTTTGATATCAAAATATGTGATGTTAATTTTAAGTCAAATGATTCTAGAATTATGTGTATGATCTGCGTTATGTGCCATTCGTTATATCTTACTAATTTTATGTTCTGTTCTTTGTCCTTTGGTTTCTAAAAAAATGTTTATTTTCATCATTAAAAGTACATTTTCTGAACTGAAATTCGAGAAAAAAAAATTACAATCCTAGTATGTAAATTATTTAATTAAGGAGACGCCAACGGCGTTTAACTTTGAATCTGTGTCTGTTCGTTATTGTGTGTGAATGTGAGCGTGGGTGGAACCCTTGCCCTTGCAATATTCAATAAACCCAAAAGTCCACTTGTGTGTTGTGATCTCCGCGACCCCCGCCCCCTGCTACACTGCATTCTATGCATTCTCGAGGAAATTGCTTGCCCCACCGCGGCCGCGCCAAGCCCGCCGCGAAAGCCACGCCAATTCCAGCCGGACGACTTGTTTTGCTGAAGGCGGCACGTCCAGACGTGCCTCTATGAAAAGTCCAACAGGGAGGGGCAGGGAGGCGAACCCAGGACCTCATAAACTTTTATGTCAGAGCGAAGGTACACGCAGCTCTGAGCTATGACGACACGGCGCGCAGTGAGCATGCGCCAAAGGCGAGGCCAAAGGCAGCCAGACACTGGCGATGCTTTGGAAAGGTTACGCCGACCTGGACCCGAGGCTGGGGCTGGGGGGCTCAAGGCTGAGCCGCCGACCCGGTGGAGCATGCCTCGGTTTACAGCGTCAATTTGGGTCAGACTGGACGTAACGGTGCTGTGTCATGCTGTCCCGTGCTGTCCCTCGAGGACAAGGACAGGGGTCAGGCTCTTCGGACGGGTCAAGGAACGAAGCAAAGCTAAGCAAGGCGCAGCAAAGCCAGTGGCCGCACTGACGGCTGACGGCGCCCTGGCCGCCCTGGCCCTCGACAAGAAGGGCACCCTGGCGGCTCCTTGTCGGGGCGCTTGCTGGGCCTGGACGGCCCTGAGGACGCAGGCCAAAGCCCAAGGCGGCCCAAGCCCACAACACCGCGCTCGAACTCATTTTATTTAAAATTCAAATGGATGCGTAAGGCCGTTTGCAAACAGAATTATACATCGGCCCCAGAAGCAGGCAAAAAAGAGAGGATCTTAAAAGGAAAGACAAGAGGACGCTGCTGCCTGTCTTGCGCGCCGGAATAAGACGCGACAAGTGTCGCCTGGAGATCGTCCGCCAGTTCAGCGCGATCGTCCGCCAGTTCAGCGCGTCCTTGGAGGGCCGAGGCGACGCGTGGCGAAGCGTGGCGCTGCAGAGAGAGACAAGTTGCTGAGATATCGTAATAACAGGCGAGATGAAAGAGGAAGGGCTCGCTCGCGTGCCGATGGTTGTTCGGGGAAGAGGTTGAGCGAGGTGGGGCATTTGCATAGAGCGCCCAGCCCCGCCCCGCCCCGCCCCGCCCCGCCCCCGTCCCGCACCCCTCTGCACCTGCACGGCCTTATTAGAATTCCCAGACTATCATCAAGCCGGTGCGACGGACAGCACCGGCGACGGTTCGGTCCGCGGCCCGGAGAGTACACTACCTCTTTTTGCTCCTTTTCGTGCGCTCCTCTTCTCGTCACTGAAATGCGGATGTCTCCTAAAAACACTCGCAGCCTGGAGCAGCCCCGACCAGCCCCCGTCCCGCTCGCCCTGAAGCGGCCCCGCTCCTGGGTAACCCGATAATGCAGTCTGCAGCCAGGGGCGGCCAGGGGCGGCCAGGGGCGGCCAGGGGCACGCACCCGTCCGCCACAGCTTCGGCCGCGGACGGCTTGGCTGACGCGTTTGTTTAATTAAAAGCCCCCTCACGTTGGAGGGGATCGTGGAGGGGCTGCTGGCGGAGTCGGGCGGAGTCGCCCCGGGGGAGCAGGGCGCCGCGCCGCGCCGAGCACACCAGCAACTAGTACTTCTCGGTTATTGGCACGCAGGCATCACGACGAGGCCCTCGAGCCCTGCGAGTGCTTCTCCCGTCCGGGGATCGGACGCGCCAACTACTCAAAACAAATTGCGCCAGGCCGCCTTGCCTCTCACGACTCCGACGGAGGCGGGAAAGGGGGGGGGGAGGTTGATGGCACGACAAAAGTCGGGCCGTTCGGCGGAACTCTTCGCGTCGCCAAATCAAAGTGGCAGCTTCAACACGCTTCACCACGCTTCACCACGCTTCACCCCGCTTCAACTCGCTTCACCCCGCTTCACCCCCTAAGCCGCTTCAACCCTCTTTCACCCGCTTCGCCTCGCTTCGCCCCTCTTCATCCCGCTTGACCACCCCGCTTCACTCCGCTTCACCCCGCTTTACCTCGCTTCACCCCGCTTCACCTCGCTTCACCCTGCTTCAATCCGCTGCAACCCGCTTCACCCCGCTTCACCTCGCTAAGCCGCTTCAACGCTCCTTCACCCGTTTTCCCCGCATCACCCCACTTCACCCCACTTCACCCCTCTTCATCCCGCTTCACCCCGCTTCACTCCGCTTTACCTCGCTTCATCCCGCTTGAACTCTCTTCATCCCGCTTCACTCCGCTTCACCCGCTTCACCCGCTTCACCCCGACTTGCTCCGTTTCACCCAGCCTTCGACTACTGGAATGGAAAGTGCCAATGCGCTGGTAGCGGAACCGCCCGGGCACGCCCCCATCCGGGCAAGCAGCGTCTCCCCGCCTCTCGCCCGCCGTCCAGACAGTCAACACCGAGCTCTCGATTCACCACCCCCACACTCTCATCCACCGAATTCAATCATTTTCTCAATATCTTTGGTAGATTTTAGTATGTCTGCTGACGAATGTAGTTTTGTTGTGTCGAATGTTAGACAAAATTGTCTACACGCTCGGACAAGAATAAGACTGTATAGTTCTCACAGCCCCCGCACCATGACAAAAGCGAGCCAGACTGCTCACGAAAAAAAAACGCACTTCACTAACGACTATGCCTGTGGCCATGGCTTCGAGCCTGGGTAAGCAGCAGCAGCAGTCAAAGGACACCCGTGAATGCCGCACAAAAAAATTAACTTTGTGAAAAACGTAAAGTTTTTCATATTGTGGTAAGCAGGCAATGGGCGAGACGTGCCTACACTGAAAAACCAAACGTGGTCCAGACCGCACCACTGGTGTGGTCAGATGGGTGCCATTTTGACCACAACAAATGGTGTGGTCTAGACCACGTTTGGCCACGTTTGGTGTGGTCTAGACCGTACCCCAAACGCACCAAACGTGGTCTAGACCACACCAACTGATGTGGTCAAAATGGCACCCATTTGACCACACCAGTTGCGGTCTAGACCACGTTTGGTTTTTCAGTGTATGTGCACGCGTCGGCACGCGTGCATCAAACACGCCCGCACGCACAAACACACGAGAGAGCGTACTGTGCGGAGCTCTGGAGCAAGCACTGAAGCGTTCCGATCCGGGCAGCGAAGGGTTTTCGCTGTATTGGCGCTGTCATCCTCATCGGCTGGGCGGGGCTGGGCCCCCCTGTCGGCGGCTGATCATAAGGGAGAGGGAAAAGAGAAACTCGATATCGCTGCCTCTCTCATTTGTCTCTTCTTTTTTCCTCCCCTTCCCCGGGCAGCCCCGTCATCGCGGGAGGCGCACTGCCGCGCGGCCCGTGACTCTGATTGCCGTGTCTGTCTCCCCTTTCTCGCACAAGTCGGCGCGTGATTCGAAGGATTCGCCGTCACCTGCGCGGCCCCAGGTCGGCCCCAGGGCCGGGCGGTGATTGGATTACGGATTGGCAGTGTGGCCGCGCCAGGTCGTCGTCGTTAGCGCCAACACAAAAATCGAAGAAAGCAGATTATTAATAGGAAAAATGAATGGGGGGAAAATCGAGAGCAGTGAAACGTCTAAATTGAATTGGCCGTGCCATTCTCGCGTCTCTCATCCTCCTCGTCTCGCGTCGAGAGTCGCCTCGATTGATTTTTAAAACGGGTCTCTTGCGCTGACGCTATTTTCCACCTCGCCGTCGAGAGCAGGTTGACACTTTCGTATATTGTTTCGTGATTTAGGACCGCAATATTCTTGATTATTTATTAAACAGTCTGCCCAAAGCCACGGAAATCCTAAAACAGTGGACTTTAATCAACTGTCATTGAGTGAATTTATTTTTTCTGTGAATTAAGTCAGAGGGGGGAATGGGGTAAAACGGGAGAGGGGCATAACGCTGGCTGTGGGTGGGTTAATGTCGCGGGGGCTTTCCCGGGTGCGTTTCAGATTAGACTCGTGATAAAGTAGTTTGGATTCAGCGCGGGGCTGCACCGAGGCGGGCCGCAGTCTGGCACGCTGGCCCGGCCAGGCCGACCGCGCTGTGTTGTGCTGCTGTGCGTGCGGGGCCCCGCGGGGGGCGGCGGTGTGGGTCGGGATGGGTGCGGGGCCGTGGGGCCCGCAAAGGACCAGGGACATTTTGGCGCACTCTCATTCCAGGAACGTGACATCACGTTGAAACGAACGTTCGTTTGAGCATTGTGTCACATGCGTTTGAATGTGAACAAGCTAATTTTAGGCGGATTCACGCCAAACGTTCGTTTCAACGTGATGTCACGTTCCTGGGAAGAGAGTGCGGATACTGTTTGAGCTGCGCAATCCTCAAATGCGGACCCACAGGAACCTTCACGAATTTGAGCCAGAATCCCGCCTGAAAGTGCCTCCTCGCGCCACGCTCGCCCCTGGAGAGCGAGCCGCTCTGACAACGCCACAACGGCCGGCGGGAGGGGCGCGTGATTGATTAGATGAAAAATTAGGTTCCACGAGATTGCTTGTTTTATCTTCTGGGGGACTCATCTGGGGCACCCGGCGACGGGCCCACTTCCGGCATGGAGCGGACGGCCGGGCGGCGGGGCGGCAGCAACGGCGGGCAGCTAAAGCATACAGCGGCAGGCCCCAGGGACGGGCCCAAGGGACAGGGGTGGGACGCCACAATAAAGGCTCTGCAAAGGCTTCTCTCGATTACAGTATCGCAAAGACCGCGCGAGAAAAACTTGCCGTGGCCGGCTGCGCCAATACCCCCCCCCCCTTTCCCCTCCCCCCCTTGCGACTCTCTCCCTCACTCACACTCGCCCGGTCTCTGCCCTACTCATCTGTCGGAGTGGCCGGAGGGCGAGAATAACTAAGATTGACACTGGCCGAGTGTCCGTCGAGGAGTCGGGTCGAACAGAGGCCCGCTCTTCGGAATGCGATGCCGGCCTGCAAAAAGAGGAGGTGGGGGAGGCTGCGAAAGAAGGGCTGGCGATTAATTAAAGGGCACGGCATGGCACGGCGTGGCACGCCGCAGAACGGGTTCCCCCGTCCGGACCATGATTAAAGATTAGCTCCTCACGCCGAGGCCAAGGCGGCAGGGCAGGGCACGGCACGGCATGGCACGGCACGGCACTGCGCGTCTCACTAGACTGCGCCACCAGGGTATTAGCCCGGCTCTGTTTTGGCTTGCCGCGCAGAAGACGGAGACAAGGAGACAGGCGGCCGGCATCAAAGAAGTGCTGCTTTAGCATGTAATGAATGCTGCACGACTTATAAGCGCCGCCAAAACCCGAGACGTCTAATTAAAACGGTGCAAAATGAAATGTGAATCATGGCGTGGTGAGGGCCAGGGGAGGGGCAGGGCGGGGTGGGGTGGGGGGAAGATTCCCTTTTCAGTCCGCTGTGCAACACGGAGGGGCCTATACATCGGCAACACGACGCATCACAGTAAAGCAGAGCCGCTCAGAGTTTGGCAGACGCAACAAACTTTGCTCACAATTAGATTCGTGCACTGACAGTTCTCGAACAAGGACTCGATGATGGAACCTATGGCAGCAGGTCCACTCCCTTCGAAAGGCCGGCTCATTGACACACGTCAGTTCGTCAGTTCGGTTCCCGTTTCCCGAATCCGCCCCGCAAAGCAAAAGTGGCAGCTCTGGCGGCGGCTGTCGGAACTACATCGAGCTCCCGCCCGATCCCCAGGGTTGTGCGGGTCTGTGCCGCTACCTGGGCTACCTCATGGCCCCCACCAGCTATCGCTATTTACGTTTTGCATGATTGTGCTGGTTGTAAGCGATAATTTCGTGCAGCTTTTTTTCCGGCTCATCGCCCCCACCACCACGGCTTGTACCCCCTACCACCCGGACCCTTCGAAAAACCCTGGGCACAAGCCGCGACTGTGGTGCCATCTCTCGGTTGCTTTGCGGAGCGAATAGGGCCAACGCGCCCCGAGTAGCGTCCGGCCGGCCCGCCGCCCCCGAGGCCGCCTCACTCGCTGCCTCGCTGCCTCGCTGCCTCGCTGACGCGGCGAGCGCCTGCGAATCGTGGGGTAGGCCAACCAACACGCAGCCGCGCGCTGGGTGCGGGGGGCGGCCTACCTCGCAGGCGGTCATCGGCGCGGGTCATTGCGCCGCCGCCGGTGCACAACCGGGCCGTGTCTCTGTCGCGCCCCGGGGCACACTGCACATCCAAGAGTGGGACAGGCATGCACGAGGGAACGCAGGACAGCAGTGCACTGTGAGTGACCCCGTGAGTGCGACACAGAGCGACGCATCCAGCCTGCTGGCGGTGGTGGCGCGTCGCGCGCGTTGCGTCGGGCGGCAGACAATGGCCGCGAACAAAGCCGCCGAACTGACTAGCCTGCCCGGGGCGCCTCTCCTGTTGCTGCTCGGCCCCCTCATGGCCCTCATGGCCCTCACTCACTCCCTCCATGGCGGCGGGGCGCCTCGGCCGGCCGGCTGAGCGCGGCCGTGAGCGCTCTGTGTTTGCAGGGGGAAACCGCGGGAACTGATCCACTGCACCGACGCGCGGAGGGCGCCGCGCTCCGCCGCTCGGCCCAACTTCCCGTTGAGTGCAGCAGCGGCTTCAGCAGCAGCGCAGACACCGCCAGATCCGCTAATCATCGCGCTTCCCTCGCGGTGGAAACTGCGGTTACTCACATGCGGATAGTATGCAACCTCTCGGCTGTCGCCCAGCAAAAGTAGCGCAGGATTCCGTTGCGCACCAAGTAGTGATGCTGGTAGGGGTAGGTTGGGAAGGAAAAGTACAGGGTAAGAAAAGTTAAACCCTTGTGGATCTGATGTCTCGACCTTTAGCCATCCCTCGACCAGTGATTTCAACTAAACAGGAAATCTGAGTGTGAAAACACTGTTAAATGGATGTCATGGACCGGCGCAGTAGGCCACAAGGGGGGTGTACTTTTCTTACCCTGTACTTTTCTTCCCCAACCTACCCCTAATGCTTGGCACTCGTTTTTGTGACATGAAAGTGTTCCCGATACCTCTCTTTTACGTTGACATGTCCCAGCGACCACTGTTTTCAGCTGATTTCTTTGCTATGCCTTCCACCGGCCCTCTTCGAGCGCCATCGGCCGTGGAATGAACCAGGCTACCACAGGCAACTCAATATCGAAGCGTCCCGTCCCATCGTCCTCATCCATGTTGCATTTTGTCTCCCCACAACATTCCCATCCCCATCTGGCGGGGACGCTGCCACCCGCGACATCTCCAAAGGTCAGCGGAGCGTAAAACAAAGGTCCTGAAAGTAGCAGCATCACACGCCAATTCTGGAAACTTGAATGGGTAAAAATAAAAGTCCTCCGTTCAGTCAGTGTCCTGGCCTTGGTCCGGCTGCCCATGCCCACGCACCGCCCTCGGCCACGGCACTGCCACGGCACGGCCCTTCACCAGGTTATCCGCCGCCGACCCGCCCTTTCCAGGGGAACCGCCTGCAGCGGAGCGGATCGGATTGAAAAATAAATCCTGTCCGATCCGTGGAGCTGGCTGGCCTGCTGTCTTTCCAGCGCCGAGGGCGGACGGGGCGAAGGACACGAAGGGCAAGCGAAGGGCAGGCGAAGGGCAACGAAGGGCGCACGAAGGACAAGCGGAGGACCGGCGAAGAGCAGGGGAGGGGCAGGGGCCCTCGCTGCTGGCCCCGCACACCTCCACTCCACTGATGCGCTATGGCTGCGGCGAGACAGGGCGAGGCCGAGCTGACCCGGGTCGGCGCCAAGCTGGCTGTGATTGTGTTTGCATGACGGGCAGGCCAGGGGCAGGCGGCCGGCCTCGCCTTGGGCCTCGCCTTGGGCCTCGCCTTGGGCCTCGCCTTGGGCCTCGCCTTGGGCCTCGCCTTGGGCCTCGCCTTGGGCCTCGCCTTGGGCCTCGCCTTGGGCCTCGCCTTGGGCCTCGCTTGGCCCTTGGTCGCTGGAGCCTCGCCTTGGGCCTCGCCCTGGGCTCGCTTGGGCCCGCCTGGGCTCGCTGGGCCCGCCTGGGCTCGCCTTGGGCCTCGCCTTGGGCCTCGCCTTGGGCCTCGCCTTGGGCCTCGCCTTGGGCCTCGCCTTGGGCCTCGCCTTGGGCCTCGCCTTGGGCCTCGCCTTGGGCCTCGCGCGCCGCCTGCAGGAGGCCGGCAGCCCCTTGCAGTGGCCTGGCAGGCGTGGACCCTGGCGCCGCGACCCGCGGCCTGCAGAATAACCTCTCTGGCACCAGCAGGGGACGCCGCTCGGTTTTGGGGCTGGGATGTCCGGGATGGCACGAGGCGGCTGCCACACCGTAAGCATTATGAAGGCCCCAGCGTGCCTTGGCCACGGGACCCGCGGGATTTCAAAGGGAAAGGACGTCAGGATTGTTATGTTGTCCCCCCGGGACTGATTACAGAGCCCGAGGGCTGGGCTGCCCGGGCGGGGGCCTCGCGTCCCACCACCACGCCACGCCCCGCCACGCCCCGCCACGCCCCGCCACGCCCCGCCACGCCCCGCCACGCCCCGCCACGCCCCGCCACGCCCCGCCACGCCCCGCCACGCCCCGCCACGCCCCGCCACGCCGCATCCTCCGGCTGGACGCGCTGTCCGAGAGCTGCCCTGCGCCCTGCTTGCCTAATAAGACGGTCAAAGACGGGACGCTGTTGGGGGAGCCCAGCACCGCGGTGACTGCGGAGCGCTGCGGAGGGGAGGACGCATTCCGCCCTGCCGCTCGTCCCCACTGCCACACCGCTGGCCACCTCGCCGCCCGCCGCCCCCCGCCCCGCCGCCCCGCCGCCCCGCCGCCCCGCCGCCCCGCCGCCCCGCCGCCCCGCCGCCCCGCCGCCACGCCGGTCCACACCCACCCGTCCGTCTCCACGACAAAAAGCAAACAACTTGATGGGATGGCTGCGACCGGCACACGGAATGGCTTTGCTGGCCAACGGGGGCCGGCGGGGGCCGGAGCCGACGGGAACGCGGTGAAATGGACAATCCCCTTTCCCCTCTCCGCCTCCCCGTCCACCGCGCGCCGCGCGTCCGCAGTCGACGACGAAACCTTTATCAGGCGGAACTAGGACTTCGGCTTCGAGCAAACAACAGCTTCGCCAGACTGATCGGCCACATCAGGAAGCGCATACTGCACCACCACCACCACGGTCTCTAGGGGCCCGGCGGTGCGCTAGACCCTCGCCGTCGAGCCCCTGACGTGCACACCACCCCGCGACAGCCAGCCCTGCCCCGGCACGCTAATTTGCCTAACGACCTGTTTTTAGTGCATCCGGCGCGCCGCCGACCCGACCCAAGCGGGGCGGAGCGTGGCTGCTTCAGCATGCTCGCCCCGATGCTGCAGTTCGAGAGCGTCGCGCACTGTAGCGCTCGACCAGAGAAAGGCGCATATGACTGAAACATGACCTCCTTCCACCTGCTGCCCTTGCGCTTTGACACGGCGGCAGACTGTCTGCTGGAGCTTCTGCGTCAGAACCTTCTGGATCCACGCCTGTGGCAGTGGTCCGTTCGTGGAGCTTGGAGGCGTGGCGGGGCGTGGCGTGGTGGGGCGTGGCGTGGTGGGGCGTGGCGTGGTGGGGCGTGGCGTGGTGGGGCGTGGCGTGGTGGGGCGTGGCGTGGTGGGGCGTGGCGTGGTGGGGCGTGGCGTGGCGTGGCGGGGCGTGGCGGGGCGTGGCGGGGCGTGGCGGGGCGCGGCGGGGTGTGGCGGGGCGCGGCGGGCTCGCGGGCCTTATGCAACGGCCGCGCCGAGCCGGCTGAGCCAGGCCAAGCTGGCCGAGCCCGCCAAGGCGCTTATCGCAAACAGAATAATGTACGGCCCTACATTTTATTGGCGAGTCCGGGACAACAAGTATCTCGGCATTGGCTCGGCACCAAGTCAGCCGGACCCGCTTCGGCCGCTTCGCTCGCTTCGGCTCGGCTGCGTTCCGCTCCCGGTTTATCCTTCCTAGGTTTTCGCCCGTCGGTCCGAGAGTGCCGCATCCTTCCATTCTCCCGGCTGTCGCCAACAACGGCGCGCCGCCGCGACACGCTCTGGTGCAGTGGAATGGTGGAATAAAACAACGGCGCGCGTCACACGGCATCACGGCGACGCGGCGAGGCGCGATGTCGCCGACCCACCGCGCCCCGCCCCACCCCGCCCCGCCCTTGACCTCACGATACGGCGTTCATACCGGCAGCGCGGCTGGGTGGCTGGGACCGGGGCAACGCACGGGCCGACGACCGCCGCTTTCTGGTCACTCAATCGCCTTGGAGCCTTGGAGCGTGCTCAGCGCGCGGCCGCTCTCGCTCGCTCTCGCTGCAGACATGGTTAATTCCATTGTCGATTCATGCGAGGGCGAATGCGGGCCGATACAGCCTCGCTCCGCTCTGGGCAGCTCGCCAGCTACATTGCTGGAAAAGCCGGGAACGGCCTGGAACGGCCTGGAACGGCCTGGAACGACCCGGAAGCATCTCGACGAGCCGCTCCTCCGGACCCAGGGGCTTCCCGTCGCTCCCGCCCTGTGCGCCCACCCCCTACTGGGCCTCGGCTCCGGCCTCAGCCTCGCCCGCCTCGCTCCGAGAGCCCTCCAGCCGACCGACAAAGCCGCCTGGCGCATTGGGAATCGGCGCAGCCCGGCGCAGCCCGCCGAGTTCGCTAAGACGGGCCGGCCAACAGGTGCGCCCTCCTTCGCTGCAACACTAAACCAGCGAAGGGTGGGTTTGACGTTCGGTGCAGCACTGTGTCCGAGGGGGTAAACACTCCAGTGAACCTTGTACAGACTACTCCCTATTATG